>NW_012118932.1:7366067-7373116 GCF_000951035.1 Colobus angolensis palliatus | reverse complement strand
TGGCCAGGCTGGTCTCGAACTCCTGACCTCAAGTGATCTGCCCACCTCGGCCTTCCAAAGTGCTGGGATTACAGGTGTGAGCCACTGTGCCCGGCCTGTGTGCCTATTTTTATACCAGCACCATACTGTTTTGGTGACTGTGGCCTTATAGTATAGTTTGAAATCAGGTAGTGTGAGGCCTCCAGATTTGTTCTTTTTGCTTAGTCTTGCTTTGGCTATTCAGGCTCTTTTTGGTTCCATATGAATTTTAGAATTGTTTTTTCTAATTTTGTGAAGAATGCTGGTGATATTTTGATGGAGATTGCATTGAATTTGTAGATTGCTTTTGGCGGTATGGTCATTTTCACAATATTGATTCTACCCATCCATGAGCATGGGATGTGTTTCCATTTGTTTGTATCATCTATGATTTCTTTCAGTAGTGTTTTGTAGTTTTCTTTGTAGAGGTCTTTTGACTCCTTGGTTAAGTATATTTCTAAGGGTTTGTTGTTGTTGTTGTTTGGGTTTTTTTGTTGTTTTTGTTTGTGTGTGTGTGTTTTTATTTTTTATTTTATTTACTTTTGTTTTTTGCAGCTATTGTAAAAGTGGTGGAGTTCGTGATTTGTTGCTCTGCTTGGTCACTGTTGGTGCATAGAAGAGCTACTACTGATTGGTATACATTAATCTTATATCTGGAAACTTTGTCAAATTCTTTTAGTAGTTCTAGGAGCTTTCTGGAGGAGTCTTTAGGGTTTTCAAGGTAAATGATCATGTCATGCAAACAGTAACAGTTTGACTTCCTCTTTACTGATTTGGATACACTTTATTTCTTTCTCTTGCCTGATTGCTTTGGCTAGGACTTCCAGTACTATGTTGAAGAGGAGTGGTGAGAGTGGGCCTCCTTGTCTTGTTTCAGTTCTCAGAGAGCTTTCAACTTTTCCCCATTCAGTATTATGTTGGCTGTGGGTTTGTCATAGAGGGCTCTTATTACATTAAGTTATGTCCCTTGTTTGCCAATTTTGCTGAGAGTTTGCTGGATTTTGGAGAGTTTGTCAAATGCTTTTTCTGCATCTATTGAGATGATCATGTGATTTTTGTTTTTAATTCTCATTGTGTGATGTATCACATTTATTGACTTGTGTGTGTTAAACCATTCCTGCATCCCTGGTGTGAAAGCTAGATATTAAGTGCAAATTTATGCATGGCTAAAAGGTTCATTCAATGTGCAAGATAAGCAAATAGATTGTAAGGTAATGGAGTATAAAAAGTTCATTCATATAGTTTCAAATGGTACTTTTTGCAGCTACCATTTAAGAAACTAGCATTTTTCAACTCGTAGTATCAAGGAAGAATATCCACAGTTATTTGAAAAGACTCTTGGGCTCAATCCATCCTCCTTGCCTCAGCCTCCCAAACTGCTGATGTCATAGGCATGATCCACCACACCCAGTCTTATGGTTCTTTCTAAGTTGAAAATTACATTAAGGAAAGGAACTGTATCTTATTATTCCTTGTTGTGTCTTACATACTATAATTGACTAAGAAATATTTGTTTAATAAATTGAATAAGTAAATGATTAAGTCTTTTTAGATCGTAAGCTTTAATCAAAAGCAATGGTTGCCATATATTTCTTTCATTTTCCCAGAGCCTGAGAGGAGAGAAAGCTTTATTCATGCTTAAAAATGCTTAAAATGCTTAATTAGTACTTTGTTGTGTTGTACAAAGAGGTAGGCTCTTCAGTTTGAGTGTTCTCTACCTCTTACTATGTAAACTTAAATAAATTAATGAATCTCATAATATCTTGGTTTCTGTCTTAGAGAATTAGAAATAAAAATGATGCCCGAGATGAGGAATAAATGATTCATTTTGATTTGTGTCCCCACCCAAATCTCATGTAGAATTATAATCCCCAGTATTGGAGGAGGGGCCTAGTGGGAGGTAATTGGATCATGAGGGTGGATTTCCCCCTTGCTGTTCTTGTGATAGTGAGTGAGTTCTCAGGAGACTTGGTTGTTAAAAGTGTGTTGCACCTTCCCCTTTGCTCTCTCCTGTTCTCACCATGTAAGATGTGCTTCCCCTTTGCCCTTCCACCATGATTGTAAATTTCCTGAGGCCTCCCCAGCCATGCCACCTGTACATCCTGCAGAACTATGAGCCAGCAAGCCCTCTTTTCTTTACAAATTACCCCATCTCAGGTAGGTCTTTATAGCAATACAAGGATAGACTAATACACAAAACATGTGTATTATCATCATCATAATCTTCATCATCAATTAAATAGCACAAGAAGGAATTTGACTAATACACAAAACATGTAAAATTTGACTAATACACAAGACTAATACACAAAAGATGTGAAACATCATCACTGTTAGTATCACCATAATCATCATCATCATCATCAATTAAACAGCACAGGAAGGAATTTTAACCCGCAGTTAAAGCCCCATTTTATTTCCAGTTATTGATTATATTTTCCTTCAAAGTTTCATGGTAAGCTTTGATTTTGAATACAAGTAATTTAAATAGAAGACCATGTAATTTGGACAAATTTCCACAATTCAGATAGTGAAGAATAACTTGGGAGTCTAGTGGGGAGATGTGTGGTTCTGCTTTTCTTCTTATTAGCTTTGGCTTCTTTTTCTTATCTAGTCCAATTAGAAGGGAGACACTTAAATTCACTTTAAGCATGGTGATTTGTGATAATATAAGCCCCAATTCCCAAAGGGCAAAAATAATTAAGAACAAAGCTAAGTCACCCTTTATAGCAGGGATCCCCAATCCCCAGGCTGTGGACCAATACCAGTCCATGGCCTGTTAGGAATCAGGCAGCACAACAGGAGGTGAGCAGGAGGGTTTACTCATTACTACCTGAGTTCCACCTCCTGTCAGATCAGCAGTGGCATTAGATTCTCATAGGAGCATGAACCCTATTGTTAACTGTGCATGTAAAGGGTCTAGGTTGTGCTCTCCTTATGATAATGTAATGGCTGATTATCCAAGTTGGAACAGTTTCATCCCCAAACCATCCTTTTTCCAACACTGTCCATGGAAAAATTGTCTTCCATGAAACTGGTCCCTGGTGTCCAAAAGGTTGGGGACCACTGCTTTATAGTATTCTCATTTGGTGGGGCTGGGCCTGGCCTCCTGGCTGAGTTTATCAGTCCACAAATCAGCATTACTATTTATCTCTGAATCAGTATGTAACATTATTTGCTATTGCCTCAATGTCTTTAGTTTAACAGTTAAGTTCTTGAAAAGCCACGTTGGAATCCATGCAACCTAGTTTGAGAAAGATAGAAATTGATCCTTTCAACTGTGATTATAGGTTACTGCAAGATTCCCACCCTTTCTACTGGAGTGTTGAGAAGTCTGGCCCAGAGGTCAAGTCATACTTCGTAATCTTGAACTAGATAGTTTTTATTATTTGATGCTTACAAGTACTGTTTTATTTTTTCCCCTAGATGCAAACCAAGATTTCACTTTCTACCCTGAGTGCGATTGCAACTCCAAGAATTGTAGACCTCGCTCACCCAAGGATCAAGTTAGAGGGTCTGTGCTATGAAAGACAAAGAAGTGAACTGCCCATCCGTCCTGTAAGCCATCACTACCTTGGTATCCTTCAGCTCACTTTCTGGCTGCTCCTAGGGTGCTATTTTGCCTCTACAGGGCATAGCCCAAAGTCACTGGAAGAGAGAATCTGGGAAGAGTGGTCTGTGGCAGGAAGAGAGACCTAGCTACATGATAGGAAGAAGGGGAAAAGAGTAGAGCACCAAGAGCATGGGCTTTGGAGTTCAGTTTTGGAGCTGGGTTCAAATCGCAGCCTCGTCACTCCAAGCTCTATGATGTTGGGACAACCTTCCTGAACCTTATTCATTCAACAAATATTTGGATGCCTACTGTAAGCAAGGCCGTGATCCCAGTGAATAACTTGGAGCTCTATGCTAATCAGGGGAGACAAATAATAAATTAGTCAATAGATAATGTCAGATCATGCTAAATGCTATGAAGAAAATAACATAGAAAATGAATGACTATGGGGTGGGGTGGTAAGATACTTTGCCTGTGGTAGTCAGTGAAGGTTTCTCTAAGGAAGGAACATTTGAGCTGAAACCTGACTGATAAGGAGTTAACCAAGTGAAGATCTAGAAGAATATTCCAGTAAAGGGAAGATTACATGCCAAAGTACTAAAGTTGGGATGCACTTGAAGTTGGGTAGAGCAAGGTGAGCTAGGGAATTCTGGAGATAGCCATCCTCACTGATATGTCTGCTGTGTTGAGCAGTAACAGGTAAGTCATGGCACTCAGCACAGAGCCTGGAACCTTCGATGGCTTCCCTCCTTCTTCATCCTTGACATTCCCCACCATCAATTGCAGTGCCAACTTGGTGCCCTATTCCAGTTGGGTTTTCAAAAAATATCTAATGATCCTGTTGCCAAAAGAGGTGGGACCAGTTTCACCCTGTTTCAAGGAAACTGAGGATTTGATATGGAATTCTATTAGGAAAGAAAACCATTCTGGGAATCAGAAACCCTTGGAAGAGTGTCTTAAGTTTACTGAAGTGACTTGTGACTGTCAGGCAAATGACTTTATTCTCAGTTTTTTGGTATGTAAAAATGGAAGTAAGGCAGATCTTTCTGTAATTGCTAGGATTGCTTGGGTTTGTTTTATTTTTTAAGGTCTTCAGAAAAAAGGAACACCACTGCAGAAAATCGTAGTCTTAGAACCTGAAACAAATCTGCACCAGTGCAATGCAGAACACTTTCAAGACTACTGACAGTGATGTTAGCTGTCTACCCTAATTATTTTGTTTTGTGTGTGTGTGTGTGTGTGTGTGTGTGTTTTTAGACAATGTTTTGCTCTGTCATCCAGGCTGAAGTGCAGCGGCATGATCATAGCTCACTGCAGCTTCAACCTGCTGGGCTTAAGTGATCCTCCCACCTCAGCCACCTGAGCAGCTGTGACTACAGGCATGTGCCACCACACCCAAGTTTTAAAAATTTTTTGTAGAGACAGGGGTCTCACTATGTTGCCCAGACCAGTCTGGAACCCCTGAGCTCAAGTGATCCTTGTGCCTCAACCTCCCAAAGTGCTAGGATTATAGGTGTGAGCCATCATGCCTAGCCCCACTCTAATTCTTTTGAGTGAGCATTTAAAAGAGAATAGTAGATGTCGTCCTAGATATTTTACCAATAAAGCAACATAACAGAAAGGCAATCTGGTAGATGTGGTTTTCAAAGTAAGACCAAAAGGAGTCAGTCAATATATGTTTATTCAATACCAACTATGTGCCAGAGCCAATTTTAGCTTTCAGCAAACAAGTAATTCCCCTTGAGCAGCTTATATTCTAATGGGGAGAAATACAGACAAAGTGAAATAACAAAGTGATAAATGAGCTGACGTGGGTGTTGACATATGCTATGAAGAAGATTAAGTAAGTCCTACAGAAGCGGGTAATTAGGCTGACTTGTCTTGGCTGGTCAGGGAAGACTTCCTTGAAAAATGTGATGTATGAGTCTAGAGTCTTGAGTGAGGGAGAGGCAGCCAAGCTAAGGCTGAGGGAAGTTTTTTTTAAGGAGAACTAGCAAGTGCAAAGGTCCGGAGATGGAAGGAGCTGGTCCGGGGGCTGTGTGGCTGGCATCACAGGGATAAAGGGGAGGAGGGGAGGAAGATGAGGTCAGAGGGCAGATCATGTAGGGCCTTGTAGGTCACAGAAGGAGCCTAAGTGATATGGTCTGGCTCTGTGTCCCTACTCAAACCTCACCTTGAATTGTAATAATCCCACATGTCAAGGGAAGGACCAGGTGGAGATAATTGAATCATGGGGTTGGTTTCCCCCATGCTGTTTTCCTGGTAGAGAGTGAGTTCTCATGAGATCTGATGGTTTTATAAGGGGCTTCTCCCTTCACTGGGCTCTCACGCTCTCTTGCCTGACACCATATAAGATGCGCCTTTGTTCTTCCTTTGCCTTCCGCCATGATGGTGAGGCCTCCTCCCAGCCACTCCCCGTTAAACCTCTGTTTCTTAAGAAATTACCCCATTTCAGATATTTCTTCATAGCCGTATGAAAATAGAATACACTAAGTGGGTATATGTATGTATGTGTGTATATATATATATATATACGTGTGTGTGTGTGTGTATATATATACATATACATATATATATGTGTATATATATATATATTTTTTTTTGAGACCGGATCTGACTCTCACCCAGGCTGGAGAGCAGTGGTGCTATCACAGCTTATTGTAGTCTCAACCTCGCTGGGCTCAAGTGATCTCCCAGCTCAGCCTCCTGAGTAGCTGTGACCACAGACATGTACCACCATGCCCAGCTAATTTTTTTTGCTCACAATTATTATTTTTTCTTTTTTTTAAATTTTTTTCACTTTAAGTGCCAGGATACATATGCGGAATGTGCAGATTTATTACATAGGTATACATGTGCCATGGTGGTTCGCTGCACCTATCAACCTGTCACCTAGGTTTTAAGCCCCACATGCATTAGCTATTTGTCCTAATGCTCTCCCTCCCCTTACACACCCCCTGCCCCTGACAGACCCTGGTGTGTGTTGTTCCCCTCTCTGTGTCCATGTGTTCTCACTGTTCAACTCCTACTTATGAGTGAGAACATGCAGTGTTTGGTTTTCTGTTCCTGTGTTAGTTTGCTGAGGATGATGGCTTCTAGCTCCATCCATATCCTTGCAAAAGATATGATGTCATTCTTTTTTACGGCTTCATAGTATTCCATAGTGTGTATGTACCACATTTTCTTTAGCCAGTCTATCATTGATGAGCATTTGGATTGGTTCCAGGTATTTGCTATTGTGAATAGTGCTGCAGACACTTCTCAAAAGAAGACATTTATGTGACCAACAAACATATGAAAAAAAACTCAACATCTCTGATCATTAGAGAGATGCAAATCAAAACTGCAATCTCACACAAGTCAGAATGGTGATTATTAAAAAGTCAAGAAACAACAGATGCTGGCAAGGCTGTGGAGAAATAGGAATGCTTTTACACTGTTGGTGGGAATGTAAACCAGCTAATTTTTGTTTTTCTTT
>NW_012118932.1:7359482-7365757 GCF_000951035.1 Colobus angolensis palliatus | reverse complement strand
TCTCGGACTCCTGACCTCATGATCCACCAGCCCTGGCCTCCCAAAGTGCTAGGATTACAGGCATCAGCCAACGCACCCAGCCCAGGATGGGTTTAAAGCCTGGAAGTGACATGATCTGATTTGGGCTTTAGAAAGTACTTAGCTCATGAAGTTGTTGTGATGATTAAGTGGGAATGATTTAGGCAAAGCTTACAACACCATCTGGCTCACAGAACACACTCATTACATGTTCATTCTCTCCCTTAGTAACTGTCATGGAAGGCCCCATTGTATAGCAGCAAGAAGCAGAGAGACCAGTTAGGAGTCTGTTGCAGTAATCTAGAAGAGAAATGATTGTGACTTAAGTAGGGATACAGCTGTAGACATAGAGAAATGTAAAATTTGGGATATATTTTTGTGTCTCTTTGTTTCCACTATAGGTAACTCCTGCTGCCATGCTAGCTAAACCTAGCCCCCGAACAATAGCTCTAGCGAAGTCCAAGTCTGTTCATCAAGATTACCTACCTGACCGCGATGCCCACTGGCCAGTATCTTACGCTGCTACTCATTCCAAAGCATCGCCCAGGATTCAGGAGCTAGCTAATCCAAATAAGAGGTATGTCAATTTCAGGCTAAAGTGGGACAGGAAAGGCTGGGGTTCTGGTGAGAGGGAGAAAGTTGACCTAATAAGGCAAATGGAAAGAGTTGTAGAAATACAAAAAAAATTTCAAAAACATCTTACTTAAAAAATTACATTTATTATTGACACATCTGTGGTCTTCTTACCCTAAACATAGGCTACAGTTAAAAGGTTAGTGGACTAGGTATTGCAACTTAGATCTAGGATGGGGCAGGTGGATCACACCTGTAATCCCTGGGGAACATAGTGAGACCCCCATCTCTACAAAAAAAATTCTTTAAAAAATTGTCCAGGCATAGTGGCTCATACCTGTAATCCCAACACTTTGGGAGGCAGAGGTGGGAAGATCGCTTGAGCCCAGGAGTTTGACACCAGCCTAGGCAACAAAGTGAGACCCCGTCTCTTCAAAAAATTCAAAAAATTAGCCAGGTGTGGTGGCATGTGCCTGTAGTTCCAGCAACTTGGGAGGCTGAGGCAGGAAGTCATTGCTTGAACCCAGGAGTTTGAAGTTACAGTGAGCTATGATCTATAACACTGCACTCCAGCCCAGGCAACAGAGTAAGACCCTGGCTCTAAGAAAGAGAAATGAAAAAAGAAAAAGAAATTTAAGATCTAGGAGACAGTCCAATAAGTATGTGTATGGAATTATTTATCTAACATATATTATTAAGTGAAACAAGTTCTAGAGCACAGCATGTAATATGTTGCAATTTGTGTAAGAAAAAAGACATGGGCCATATATTTGTTTGCATATGCCTATAGTGTCTCAGAGGGTATACAAGAAGCTAGTAACAATGGTTGCCTTTGGGGTCCTAGGGAACTGGGATAGGAGGAAGACTTATTTTTCAGTAAATTGGCTTTTGTATTTTTCCAGTGTTTTGCATCATGTACTTGTATGGCCTAATTCAAATAGATAAGAATATATAGTTAACAAAGAAAAACATTGCCTCTCATTTCTGTTTATTTTTTGGAGGACCTCTTAACTTGCCTGAGCCTCAATTAATTTTGTTACCTTGACGATAACATCTGATCCCTCTTTTAAAGCATCATTAGCAAAACCCAGGAGAGGCAGAAAAAGTGGTGGAAGTCTTGAGCTCAGGGAAAAGGAAATATGCTAGTCATATATAATGACATTTTTAAAATGCTATAATGTGTTTATCCTTTAAAAAAATAAATTTGCCATCAGATGAAATGAAGCTCATTCTCTGTTCATTAAAGAGAAGAGGCTGGGTGCATTGGCTCACACCTGTAATCCCAGCACTTTGGGAGGCCAAAGCAGGCAGATCACTTGAGTGCAGGAGTTTCAGACCAGACTGGGCAACATAGTGAAACCCCGTCTCTACTAAAAATACAAAAAAATTAGCTGGGAGTGGTGGTGCACATCTGTAGTCCCAGCTACTCGGGAGGCCGAAGTAGGAAAATCACTTGAGCCCGGGAGGAGGAGGTTGCAGTGAGCAGAGATCGCGCCACTGCACTCTAGCCTGGGTGACAGAGTGAGACCCTGTCTCAAAAAAAAAAATACAATACAAAAAAATAAAAAATAAAGAAAAGAGAAGAATATGTCAAGTGCATTATCAAAGTTTTATCCTGGTGACAAAATTATTATTTTGTGGTAAGGTGCTGAGAGTGGCCAACTTCAAAAATTTTATTTTCTTAAGTCTACCAGAGAATGATCTGGCTTGTTTTTTTTTTTTTTTTTGAGACAGAGTCTCGCTCTGTCACCCGGGCTGGAGTGCAGTGGCCGGATCTCAGCTCACTGCAAGCTCCGCCTCCCGAGTTTACGCCATTCTCCTGCCTCAGCCTCCCGAGTAGCTGGGAGTACAGGCGCCCGCCACTTCGCCCGGCTAGTTTTTTGTATTTTTTAGTAGAGACAGGGTTTCACCATGTTAGCCAGGATGGTCTCGATCTCCTGACCTCGTGATTCGCCCGTCTCGGCCTTCCAAAGTGCTGAAATTACAGGCTTCAGCCACCGCGCCCGGCCGATCTGGCTTGTTTTAACATTACCAAATTATGTTATGGTAAATGATACATAGGGGATACAAACTCAGGCTTGTTTGATTCCAAAACTCAAGTTCAAGACTGAGCAACTTCCTGAATTTACTTTCTGGGGAAAGAGAAAAGGTTTTGGAATCTGAGGGACATGCAAATCTGGAGTTGTCCATAGATCATTCATTTAACTTCTCTGAGTCTTGATTTCCTCATCTGTATAGTGGAGGTCATGAAAATAAAATGGGATAATATCATAGTACATAACATATAGTGGATGCTTGAGAAACATTAGTTGCCTTCTCTGTTCATCTTATTTCAGGTTGATTTCTTTTTCCCCTATTTCAGGGCTCCTGTGCATATTGTGTATTATGATCCAGATGTCTTTAAAACCAAGCCAGCTGCTTTGAAAGCACGGTGTTCTCAAAGGATCCGGGAGTTGTCACAACCTCTTACACGTTAAATACAGAAAGCCACAACAGTCAGACCCTGGTTATGTATCTAGAACACGTATTAGATGACTTAGTTCCCTGCTGTGGTACCGTCAGTTTACATTCACCCCTTGCTTCCCCTCCCACAAAATGAGACCTTTAGGGAAAACCACCATGATCATTAAATAGCAATTGTTGCTGTTACCTGTCACTGAATCTTTAGCAGATTTGAGGACTCCAGCATGCAATAAATGAGAAAATGAGAGACTGCCTTATTATCCTTACTGTTGCCTCACAAGCATCTTGGCTGCCTCATTGCTGTAGCTGACCTGAAGAAATACTCTTCCTTATATTTGTGGGTTTTGCTTTTCCTTTCCCAGTGAGTTCCATGTTCCCCCATAGCTGATCCTGCCGCAATCCCTTCTCCAGTAAGTCCTGAGAAATGAAATCATTCTTTGAGTCATTTCAGCATCCCCTTATTACTCAGAAAAAACACTGAAAAAGTGAAGCTCTTTTGGAAAAATTGAAATACTTTTTATAATCTATAAATACAATTTATAATTGAAATTTAGGAAACAGGTTACCTTAAATGATGATGTCACCAATCTCTGTTCCTTTATTCATGCCAGAGTCACGTACCATAAATGAGAGAAAAAGCAAGATGTTTGGTAAGCATTAAAATTCTCTGTAAAATTGCATCTGCCCAGAGTTTTATTCTCTCCATAGATCAGTATTTTACAAATTAAACTAAATTTTATGGGGCATATCTAGATTTGCATGAAAATGAACTTACTTGAAAGCCAATTTTACAGATGAAGGAGCTCTACCTTTAAGGTCTTTGTGTTACAGAGGGGTAATACCACATAATGGTTTCGAACTTGAGTTTTGGAATCAGATAGAACCTGAGTTTGTCTCTGTCATGGATTATTTACCAGGTATGTGATCTTAAACAAACTTCCTAGCTCCCTGTGCTGCAGTTTCTTTATGTAGAAAATGGGTTCCTGAATATTCTTTTAAAGATTAGATGATAAAATGTATATAATAAAGTATGAATTTGAAACAAAAATTTTTATTTAGAAATTTAGCTGTGGCTGGGCACAGTGGCTCATGCCTGTAATCCTAGCACTTTGGGAGGCCGAGGCGGGCGGATCACGAGGTCAGGAGTTCAGGACCAGCCTGACCAACATGGTGAAACCTGTCTCTACTAAAAATACAAAAATTAGCCTGGTGTGGTGGTACACACCTGTAATCCCAGCTACTCAGGAGGCTGAGACAGGAGAATTGCTTGAACCTGGGAGGCAGAGGTTGCAGTGAACCGAGATTGCACCACTGCACTCCAGCCTGGGCGAAACAGTGAGACTCCATCTCAAAAACAGACAAGACTAGAAAAGAAATTTAGCTGTGTTTCACATGTTTAAAGCAGCACAATTCACAATTGCAAAAATATGGAACCAACCTAAATGCCCATCAACCAACAAGTGGATAAAGAGTATGTGGTATGTATACACCATGGAATACTACTCAGCCATAAAACAAAACAACGGCATTTGCAACAAGTTGGATGGAGTTGGAGGCCATTATTCTAAGTGAAGTAACTCAGGAATGGAAAAACCAAACATTCTATGTTCTCACTTAATAAGTGGGAGCTAAGCTATGAGAATGCAAAGGTATAAAAATGATACAATGGACTTTGGGGACTCAGGGAAGGCTGGTAGGGGGGTGAGGAATAAAAGATTACATAACAGGTACAGTGTACACTGCTCAGGTGATAAGTGCACCAAAATCTCAGAAATCACCACTACATAACTTATCTATGTAACCAAAAACCACCTGTACCCCCAAAACTATTGAAATTAAAAATAAGAAATTTACCTGTGTTAGCCTTCTAAGGGTACAGTGGCATAATTCATATCAGTGGGGAAAATATGCCTTGATTCTTACATTAAATGAATTCTGTTGAGTGTCTTTGCTTTACCAGACCCTGTGCTAGGCACTGGAGACAACATAGTGGACCAAACAGATACAGGTTCTGCTCTCACGGACTCTCTAGCTTATTGGGAGAGATGATTTCATTAGAATATTCACCAATAAATGTAAAATTACAACACTAGCAAGTGCTATGAAATAGTGTTATGAAATAACAAAATAGAGAACTTTGATCCCACAGGAAGGTGAGAGAAGGAACAGCTGGGTTGGATGCTGAAAATTGAGTAGGACTAACTAACCAAAGAGGATACAGGAAGGCATTCCAGGTAGTGGGAACACATGTTAAGTGGACATTTGTTGATTTTTGGATCACTCTGAATTCATTCTTCCTCCATCTAATAAGAACTGCCCATTTTCTCTTGGAGAATTACTTTCTCCTCATTGTTTAAAGCTTTATGGGGATTTTTATTCGAGGTTTCCTAGCCAAGGTATGGACATGTAACCTAAGTCAGCCACACCCATTGAACTGTCTTCTGGGACTGTGGATCTTAAGCATAGTGAGGCAAGGGTGATGGCGGGGGAGGGTAATTGGAGCTGATATTTCCCATTATAGGTGCCCTGACAAGACTTTATTTTTCTTCTACTACCTGTGTCCCTGGCGCTGTTCTGACTCCTACCCTGGTGCTTCAGCTATTCCTTTGACGCTGGAGCTGCCTTCCAGTAAAATCCCCGAGGCGGATGGAAGGATGCATCAGGGACTGAAAGATTGCCAGTGTGGCCCAAACAGCAAGAAATACGAGGTTGTGTGAAGCAAGAGGAGGTTGAAGGATGGGAACCAGACCAGAGCACGTAGTGCACTGGAGGACGGGTTAAGGATTTTAGTCTTCATCCTAAAAACAAAGGGAAGCTATTGAAGTAATTTAAGCATAGGGATGATGTGATCAGGGTTGGCTTTTGAAGAACTGGTTACGACAAATAAATTGGGAAGGGGCAGTGGAGCTGGGTGGACCAAGTTAAGTTATTTAGTAGGTCATTTGAAAGGTGAAAATAGTTCGTTGGTACCATGGTGGAGACGGTAAGAAGTGACAGGCTCAAGAGAGAATTGAGAAGATAGATTTAGGGGATTTGATGATGGGTTATACATGGGGAGTGGGAGAGGAAATAATTCAAGATAACTGCTGGATTTCTAGCTTATGAAACAGGATAGAGAGTGCTCTGGTTTTGAAACTAGTAGGCCTTACAAAACCTAAAAAGTTAGCACCAGGTGGCCCTAGATAGGGTCTCACCCTGCCTAGATAGGGTCCCACCCTGCC
>NW_012118932.1:7354957-7358401 GCF_000951035.1 Colobus angolensis palliatus | reverse complement strand
TTCCCAAGTAGCTGGGATTACAGGTGCGTACCACCACGCCTGGCTAATTTTTTGTATTTTTAGTAGAGATGCGGTTTCACTGTGCTAACCAGGATGGTCTTGATCTACTGACCTCGTGATCCACTGGCCTTGGCCTCTCAAAGTGCTGGGATTACAGGCGTGAGCCACCACGCCTGGCTGAAAACCTCAATCTTCTTAGAGATTACTTAAGTGGTTATGAACCAGAAAGTTGGCAGAAATATGGACAGTAACCTGGGCATGGTGGCTCCTGGCTGTAATCCCAGCACTTTGAGGGGCTGAGGTGGGAGGATAGCTTGAGCCCAGGAGTCCAAGATAGATGTATTTTTAAAAAATGTTTTTTAAAAAACTAGCCAAGCATGGTAGTGCATGCCTGTAGTCCCAACTACTCAGAGGCTAAGGTAGGAGAATTACGTGAGCCTGGGAAGTTGAAGTTGCAGTGAGCCATGATTGTGCCACTGCATTCTAACCTAAGCAACAGAGTGAGACCCTGTCTCAAGAAAAAAAAAAAAAGGAAACATGGACAGTAAAGGCCATTCTAGTGAAGTGTCAGATGGAAATGAGGAATAAGGCAGTGGAAACTAAAGAAGTAAGTAATAAGTGGCAAAAAGAGAGAGAGAGAAAAAAAGAAAACCTTGGTTACATTGTATTCATGTCCTGATTTCTCTTTATATGATATTTGCAGGAGAAATCTCTAAGCAAAGTGTTGAAGGAGCTGCTTGGCTTCTCTTTACTGCTTGTAATAAAATATGAGAAGTGAGAATTGAATTAAAGATGGAATTTATAATTAAAAGAGAGGCAGAACTTAAAGATTTGGAAAATTCTCAGCCTTGTCAAGTTGTAAAGAATGAGAAGCATGGTGGGGAGGGAACACCAAAAGTGTGACCAAGAGAATGTTTGGTAAGGAGATTAGTATGGCTAGAAGAAAGTCAGATACTATTAATCAAGACAATGGAAGAATGACCCTAAAGGTATTTTGGAGATCTTCAAGGCTGCCCCTCCCATCACAAGCCCAGAGTGTCAGGCCCTTGAGGACAGAATGATTCTAAAGCAGGAGCCCAGGGCATCTGTGGGACCTTGGGGCCCACTTCCTAGTATTGCCTCACATTTCTGCTCCACAAATTCTGGTGCAGTGCCCCTCAGCTGCCCCAGGTATGGCTCCAGTGGGCCCAGGTACAATATAGTTGGCAGAGAGTCTGCATTAGGACAATGTCTAATAGAGCCATGAGAATAGGGCTACCCTTGTGACCCCAGATTGGTAGAGCCACCAGCATGCAACATCAACCTGGGAGAGCCACAGTCACATGACTCCAAACCCTGCTGATCATGGGTTGTGCCCAGCAAAGCCATGGGGGTGAGCCCACCTGGGTGAACCCTAGTGTGTTCAGCAGATGGGACATGGAGTCAAAGAAGATCATTCTCAAGCCTTAGTAGTTAATGTTTGCCTTGTTGGGTTTTGGACTTACTTGAGACCTGTTACTCTCCCTTCCTACTTCTCCCTTTTGGAATGAGAATGTATATCCTATGCTGATACCACTATTGTCTTTTTTTTTTTCTTTCTTTCTTTCTTTTTGTTTTTTTTGAGACAGAGTCTTGCTCTGTCGCCTAGACTGGAGTGCAGTGGCGTGATACAGCCTCCACCTCCTGGGTTCAAGTGTTTCTCTGTCCCCCAAGTAGCTGGGATTACAGGCACCCACCACCACGCCAGACTAATTTTTGTATTTTTAGTAGAGGCGAGGTTTCACCATGTTGGCCAGGCTGGTCTGGAACTCCTGACCTTGTGATCCGCCTGCCTCGGCCTCCCAAAGCGCTGGGATTACAGGCATGAGTCTCCGTGCCTGGCCACTATTGTAATTTGAAAGCACATAACTTGTTCAATATCACAGGTTCACAGCTGGAGGGGCAGTTTGCCTCAGACTAATGGTTCATTTATATGTGATTTAGATGATATTTAGGTGAGACGTTGGATTTAAACTTTAAAGTTGATGCTGGATTCAGTTAAGACTTTTGGGGCTGTTGGAGTGAAATGAATGCATTTTGTAAGTGAGAAAAACATGAATTTGGGGGAACTGGGGGCAGAATTCTGTAATTTGAATGTTTGTATCCTTCCAAAATTCATGTTGAAACTTAATTTCCAATGCAACAGTATTAAGAGGTGGGGTCATTAGGAGGTGATTAGGTAATGAGGGCTACGCCCTCATCAACAGGATTAGTGTCCTTAATACAGGGCTTGAGGGAGCTCATCCCTTTTTCCATTTTTAGCCATATGAGGATGCAGCAAGAAGGTGCCATCTTGGAAGGAGCAAGCAGCCATCAATTGACATTAAATCTTCCAGTGCCTTGATTTTGAACTTCCCAGGCTGTAGAACTGTGAGAAATAAATTTCTATCATTTGTGAATTATTCAGTTCATTGTATTTTGTTATAGCAGCCTGAACAGGCTGAGAGAGATAGTGAGAGTCAAACAAATGGAAACACATCCCATGCTTGTGGATGGGTAGAATCAATATTGTGAAAATGACCATACTGCCAAAAGAAATCTACAAATTCAATACTATTCCCATTAAAATACCGCCATCGTTCTCCACAGAATTAGAAAAAGCAGTCCTAAAATTCACATGGAACCAAAAAAGAGCCTGCATATCCAAAGCAGGACTAAGCAAAAAGAGCAAATCTGGAGGCATCACATTATCTGATATCAAACTATACTAAAAGGCCATAGTCACCAAACAGCATGGTACTACTATAAAAATAGGCACATAGACCAATGGAACAGATAGAGAACCCAGAAATAAACCCAAATACTTACAACCAACTGATATTTAGCAAAGCAAACAAAAACATGAAGTGGGAAAATGACACTCTGTTCAACAAGTGATCCTGGGATAATTGGCAAGCCACACGTAGAAGAATGAAACTGGATCCTCATCTCTCACCTTATACAAAAATCAACTCAAGATGGATCAAGGACTTAAATCTAAGAGCTGACACTATAAAAATTCTAGAAGGTAACATCAGAAAAACCCTTCTAGACATTGGCAAGGATTTCATGACCAAGAACCCAGAAGAAAAGCAAATGCAACAAAAACAAGGATAAATAGCTGGGACTTAAACTAAAGAGCTTTTGCACAGCAAAAGGAACAGTCAGCAGAGTAAACAACAACCCACAGAGTGGGAGAAAATCTTCACAATCTATACATCTGACAGAGGACTGATATCCAGAATCTACAATGAACTCAAATCAGTAAGAAAAAAAAAACAATCCCATTAAAAGGTGGGCTAAGGATATAAATAGACAATTCTCCAAGGAAGATATACCAATGGCCAACAAACATAGTGGCTCAAGCCTGTAATCCCAGCACTTTGGGAGGCCGAGACGGGCGGATCACGAGGTCAGGAGATCGAGACCATCCTGGCTAACACGGTG
>NW_012118932.1:7346994-7354302 GCF_000951035.1 Colobus angolensis palliatus | reverse complement strand
AAAAAATGCTCAGCATCACTAATGATCAGGGAAATGCAAATCAAAACCACAATGCGATACCACCTTACTCCTGCAAGAATGGCCATAATAAAAAAATAACAGATGTTTGTGTGGATGCAGTGGAAAGGGAATACCTCTGCACTGCTCATGGGAATGCAAACTAGCATAACCACTGTGGGAAACAGTGTGGAGGTCCCTTAAAAAACTAAAAGTAGAACTATCATTTGATCCAGCAATCCCACTACTGGTTATCTACCCAGAGGAAGAGAAGTTGTTATACAAAAAAGATACTTGGACACACATATTTATAGCAGCACAATTCACAATTTCAAAAATGTGGAACCAACCCAAATGCCCATCAATCAATGAGTGGATAAAGAAACTGTGGTATATGTATATGATGGATTAACACTCAGTCATAAAAAGGGATAAAGTAATGGCATTTGCAGCAGCCTGGATGGGATTGGAGACTATTATTCTAAGAAGTAACTCAGGAATGGAGTGTATGTTCTCATAAGTGGGAGCTAAGCTATGAGAATGCAAAGGCATAAGAATGATACAGTGGACTTTGGGAACTCAGGGGGAAAGTGTGGGAAGTGGGTGAGGGATAAAAGTATACTGCTTGGGAGATGGGTCCACCAAAATCTCACAAATCACCGCTAAAGTACTTATTCATGTAACCAAATACCACCTGTTCCCCAAAAACCTATGGAATTAAAACATTTTTTAAAAAAGGAGAAAGAGTCAGAATATACAAATGAACAACAGCCAGGCCACATATGCCAACAGAATTCTGCCTCACAACCTCTGCAGCAACCATGCCAGGAAGCTAAACCACAGCCTCTGCAACAATAATGCCAGAATGGTCAGAATTGGCTCAATGGTCCTTTATTGGTGCCTATGTTTTTGCCCCAACTTCTACCTCAGGACCAACCAGAGAAAGCCAAATACGCTCCCTAAGCCAATCACATAAGACCCCCTAGTTCTAGTTAACCCCCTTCAACTTCCCCATGCAAGCAGCCTCCAATCAGAGCATATCCAAAGCCTCCCCACACCCCTGCTGCTGTAAAGCTTCCCCTCTCCCCTAACTGCCTTTGAGTCTCTGTCAAATGCAAGTGACTGTGGCTGACTACCTCGCTTTAGCCAGCTCTAAATAAGTAGGCTGTGCATGCTCCTATTTGGTGGTCTTTGTTTATTTTCACAACAATGAGCCCTTCACTGATTTAGGGGACACTGGGTGAGGACCAGAAGAGGAGCGTGGAGCAGCATGTGTTCAGTTCTGGACACGTAGATTAGAAGATGCCTTTGAGACACTGAAAAGGAGATGTCAGGTACAAACTGCATTGTGACTTTAATGGACCCAAGGCACTTTTGCTTTCCTAGATAATTAATTTCTTCCTTAAAATAATATTAAAACTTACATTTTATGACTTTGTTGGTATAAAGATGGACATGTTAATATATACTAAAACATTTTTTACCCAAACATTTCTTTTTTCCTTTTTTTTTTTTTTTGAGACTGAGTCTCACTCTGTTGCCCAGACTGGAGTGCAGTGGTACGATCTCGGCTCACTGCAAGCTCTGCCTCCCAGGTTCAAGCGATTCTCGTGCCATAGTGACTATAGGCATGAGCCATCACGTCTGGCTAATTTTTGTATATTTAGTAGAGACAGGGTTTCATCCTGGTGGCCAGGTTGGTTATTATTATCTTCTTGCTTACTAAATTGTTTACTTTTTTTTTTTTGAGACAGAGTCTCGCTCTGTCGCCCAGACTGGAGCACAGTGGCGTGATCTCAGTTCACTGCAATCTCCACCGCCCAGGTTCAAGCAATTCTTCTACCCCAGCCTCCCGAGTAGCTGGGCTACAGGTGCGTGCCACCACGCCCAGCTAATTTTTGTGTTTTTAGTAGAGATGGGGTTTCAGCATGTTGACCAGGCTGGTCTCGAACTCCTGACCTCAAGTGATCTGCCCACATTGGCCTCCCAAAGTGCTGGGATTACAGGAGTGAGCCCCCACACCTGGCCTGTTAACCTTTTTAATTGCTGGTTGCAGAGCCTAGCTAGGTGCCTGGAATTTCCCAGGCATTTTGAAGGGACTCAAAATCTTTCCTTTATTTCCATGCTTGGGGTGTCCACCAAGCCCCTAAGCGGAGTCCCTGCTGCATCTCATCACAGTCAGGCCCATAGGGATCCCAAGCTATCTTCAGTGGTTAGCCTTTCTTCTCCCTTATGTAACTCTTCCTTTTCTTCCCAGAGGGTTTTACTTCCTAAGGGCCTGTCTGAGGAGGTGCTGGCCCATGGCCACCCTTGGTAGCAGAGACACGTTACAGGCAGTAAGGGGAGGGAGCCTGAAGACACATATTCTGTTATAGTTTGCATTGCTTTTTCTTTTCCATCTGGAAGGGGTTGCCAGGTGCCTTCCCCACCCACCAGCTACATGCATCTGCCTGCCTGCCTGCTCTCTATTGCCAAGGTGTGGTCTGCTAGGACTTCCAGGATGCTGGGCACCCTTGGCAGGATTGCAAGAAGGGCAGGCATTGGGCTGGGTATGGAGAAAGGTGGCTTGGTATGTGGGAGAGCAGAAAGAAGCTGTAGACTTCAGTGTTCCCCCCTGCAGATACCGGGGACATAATGGTGGTGGGTAGGCAGCTGCTCTGTGGAAAGGCAAGGGTGGCTGTGACTCAGGCAGGTGGACATCAAAGAAAAGCAATAACAGACCTCAGCTAGCACACCTCTTTTTGTATAATGATCTCAGCAGGCAGGAATGTCCTGGAGCTTGGATCATTGGAAAACACCACACTCCTGGCTTCAGGAAACTTAAAACATGGCCTAAGTCAGGCAGCCATTTCAAATCCCCGCTTCTCTGGGATTGTTACCCCATGGTTGACTATAGGTGGGGTAAGAAGAAGTGACTCTGCATCATATGATTTCAGATGTTCAGGGAAGGCATTGTAGACATGTGACTAGAATTGTACATTCTGGAATGAGAAAGGATTTGAGCACAGGACCTACCACTTACTTGATTTGTGTATTTGGATAAATGAACTAACCTCTCTAGGCTTCAATTTTCTCACCTGTAAAACGGAAAGAAGAATAGCCCTGTCAGGGCTGGCTCCTCAGGGCACCACCACATAGCCTGTGGACGAAGCAAAGCTGAGTTCGTAGCTTACTGAGGTAAGAGGGCTCTCGCTGTCTCAGTGGAGTCCTGGTAGCATTTAGTTAAGGGGAGGGCCATGTAGGATATTTATGAGATTTCAAGGGGTCCGGTCTAGGACTGGTCTTTCATTGGGAGAGCTTGAATAGGATTGGGCAAGGGATTGATAGACTCTGTAAGGAAACGATTTCCAACAGAGCCTTGGAAAGTTGACGAGACTGGTGGAATACTTTCAGGATAGTAACAATAAAGGTTATTTGCAACTTCATCATCCTGGAGAAGAGTTTCCTAAAGTAGTGAAGGCTGTCGGAAAATGTTAAGTCATGTTCATGTACATAGTACAGTGTGAGGTGGATGTGGTAGGTTCAAGTTCTCTGATCTTGCCTAGGCATGGTGGCTCACACCTGTAATCCCAGCACTTTGAGAAACTGAGCCAGGTGGATCACTTCAGGTCAGTTCAAGACCAGCCTGGCCAACATAGGGAAACCTCGTCTCCACTAAAATACAAAAATTAACCAGGAGTGGGTAATCCCAGCTGCCCCAGAGGCTGAGGCAGAACAGCTTGAACCCAGGAGGCAGAGGTTGCAGTGAGCCGAGATCATGCCACTGAACTCCAGCCTGGGCAACAGAGCGAGATCCATCTTAAAAAAAAAAAAGTTTTCTCTGATCTTGCCTCCAGCATGCTTGTGAAGATCAAGCGAGACAATGGGTGAAACGCTTCTGAGTACAGGCATTTCTGGCACAGGGTATACACTCAATGATTGTTATCATTGTTATTTTTATTTTTCTGTCAAAACCCTATCTCTCTTGCTAGTTTGCTAACACATAAAAATTCCACCTCCAGAGTTGTTTCCCCACCATCTAAAGGTTTATCTCTTTTTTAAATGCAAACACAGCAGAAAAGGTACCTTATTAATCCTTATCAGGCATTTACACCTCAGCATGGATGTTTATAAAATCCTAAATGAGGAGCCCCAGAAGCTTAGAATACAAGCTTTACTAACCCCTTAGGAGAAATAGCACAATACATCCTTATGCTATTCGGGAGGGGCATTGCATTTGCCCAGTTCCACATGAGGCAAAAGGACAGCAGTGCCAGATCCAGAATTCCTAAATTCCTCTCCCAATCTGATGAGTCAGGCTGCTCTGATTTGTGACAATGCCTTTACCTCCTCAGCGTTGGTGCTTCCCAAGTCACAGAAGGAAGCTGAGGATTTGCAGGTGGAGGAAGAATGCTTCGTTACCTCTAGAGAAAAATATCCAGTTTGTTCTTGAAGGCACACATTACTAAAGAGGCTCCTTAGGCTAGGGAGGTAGTAAACTGCCTCAGTTTACCCCAAAGTACCTGCGATCAGTCATCTCTTCTGTAGGTTTCTACACTATGCCAGCAGGCACTAAATCAGGGTATGGCAACCCTGCCTGCAACTTAGAGTCAACAGAGAAGCTTTAAAAAATACTTAAGCTGGCTGGGCGTGGTGACTCACATCTGTAGTCCCGGCACTTTGGGAGACCGAGGCAGGTGGATCACCTAGGTCAGGAGTTCAAGACCGGCCTGGCCAACATGGTGAAACCCCATCTCTACTAAAAAGTACACAAATTAGCTGGACATGGTGGCGAGCGCCCATAATCCCAGCTACTGGGGAGACTGAGGCAGGAGAATCACTTGAACCTGGGAGGCAGAGGTTGCAGTAAGCTGAGATTACACCACTGCACTCCAGACTAGGCTAAAGAGTGAGACTCTATCTGAAAACAAACACACAAACAAATACTTAAGTCTAGTCCACCCTTGCAACCCCTGACCAGGCAACCCTTGACCAAGTGAATCAATCTCAAGGTGAGGCTTATTTCAAAAGTTGCCCAGGTGACCCTAATGTGCAGCCAAGAACCACCACTCAGATGAGTGCTGCTCAAAATTTACTTGCACAAGAATCACTCAAAGGATTTGCTAAAACACAAATTCTGGGGTTTCATCTCCTGGAGATTTAGTAGATCTGAATTGGGGCTTGAGTGTGAGCATTTCTAAGGAGCTCCCAGGTGATGCTAGAGCCATGAATTAATTTGCTAGGGCTGCCATCATAAAGTGCCATAGTCTAGGTGGCTTAAACAACAGACATTTATGATCTCACAGCTCTGGAGGCTGCAAGTCTGAGATCAAGGTGTTGGTGGGGTTGTTGCCTTCTGAGATCTCTGTCCCTGGCAATCTCTGTGTCTTTAGTTTTTTGCTAGTGCATCTGTGTTCAAATTTCCTCTTCTTTAAAGGACATCAATCATATTGAATTAGGGCTCACCTAATGACCTCATTTTGATTCAATTATTTCTTTAAAAGCCCTGTCTCCAAATACAGTCACATTCTAAGATACTGGGGGTTAAGACTTCAACACATGAATTTTGTGGAGACACAAGTCAGCGCCTAACAGGCTGCCTGCTGGACGTGTGGACCCCACCACCTTGAGTAGCAAGTATCAAAGAACCAGTGTGGGTTCACCAGGTAAGTAATTTATAAGAAGTATGATCTTGTATGGCTTCTTTTATTTGTCCCTTTAATATTGACAAAATCCTTGAGTTCTCTTTCCTTTTCCCTCTGGAGCAAAGTGAGCTAGTGGACAGTGACAGATGGCAGTCAGAGAAATAGCCAGGAGCCAGGGCTGTAGACCGTGGTGAGGACTTTTCACACAAGAGGCACACGGGGGCTCTCTAAGTTCAGACTCTCTGCTGAATAATTCCAAGGTGTGGGAGTCATTCCTTTTTTAAGATCTTCCTTTATTAGCCTTCATCTGCCAAGTCAGGTGTTCAATGCAAGGTGTCTGTATTTTTCTGTGTTAATCTACATAGCTATTTATTTTATCTTATTTATTGTGGTAAGAACACTAAACAAGAGATCTACCCCCTTAACAGATTTTGTAAGTATACAATACATTATTGCTAATTTTAGTAGTCCCTCCTTGTCCGCAGGGGATACCTTCCAAGACCCCGAGGGGAGCCTGAAACCTCGAATAGTATAGAACCCTATGTATACATCATGTGTCACTTGGTGACAGGGATATGCTCTGAGAAATGTGTCACTAGGTGATTTTGTCATTCTTGAACATCATAGAGTGTGCTTGCACAAGCCTAGGTGGTACAGCCTATTGCTCCTCAACTACAAGCCTGTATAGTTACTGTACTGAATTTTGTTACTGTACTGAATATTGTAGGCAATTTTAACACAGTGTAAAGTATTTGTGGAGCTAAACATAGAAAAGGCCGTGTAGAAATACAATGGGACCACTGTCGTATATGTACTCTGTTATTGACCAAAATGCTGTGCAGCACATGACTGTACTATGTTTCTTCCTACTACCTACCTACCTATTGTTGTGGGGTGGCAATGACTACCTGAGCCAGTGGTAGTGAAACAGGAAAGGGCCTCTTGTCCCCCTCGCAGGGCATGCAATGGGGGTGTGGCTCGCTTCTTCAGTGCCCCACTGCTCAAACCTTTAGGGGAGCATACAGATGGGCAGGCTGTTGGGCTCTGACCCCACGGCAGGGTCTAGGGGTGATGTTTACAGCTGAAGCCCCAGTGGGCATGTTTGTTTAGCTGTCCATAGACGGCTTGTGTTAACCAGCTCAATCACACCCCCTTCCTTATCAGGACAGAGGGATTTCTGTATCCCTGGGTTCTTGCCTTGGTGTACCAGAAGAATCGATCACATGTGGGCTTGAGAATGAACGCAAGGTTTTATTGAGTAGAAGTAGCTCTCAGCAGATGGGGCAGCCAGAAGGGAGATGGTTTTTCCCTGGATTCGGGATGCCTCTGACTGCTCCAGCCAAATTCCGCGTCCTTCTGCTGGTCAATGGCTTGCCAGTGCCTGTTGGTGTTGGAACCGAACTCTCGATTCCCTCCTGGGCAGGGGTCGTCGCGAAGGATCACTGACACGAAGTTCACAGCAGAGAGTTATTTATTACTAGTGCGCTAGGGTCCCAAGCTCTAAGTTGGTCCTGGGACCCCGACTGCTTGTTACAGGCTGTTTATATATGCTAACACAAGTTCAAACACAGCTTATGGCGCGAAATTCAAACAAAGCTTAAGGCGTAAAATGATTGGGTCTAGCTATAGCCTGAGCAAGGGGTCTTGGTTTAATTGGTTAGAGCAGGACCTTATGAGGTTCTTTCCT
>NW_012118932.1:7311792-7346944 GCF_000951035.1 Colobus angolensis palliatus | reverse complement strand
GGAACACTATCGAGGCAGGGTGGGACCCTATCTAGGCAGGGTGGGACCCTATCTAGGCAGGGTGGGACCCTATCTAGGGCCACCTGGTGCTAACTTTTTAGGTTTTGTGAGGCCTACTAGTTTCACTATAGTTTTAATCAAAAAGAAATAAGTAATGTACATTGCTATGGTTTGAGTTTGTCACCTCTGAAACTCATGTTGAAACTTATTCCCCAATGTACCAGTATTAAGTGGTGGGGTCTTTAAGAGGTTACTGAGTCATGTGTGCTCTGCCTTCATGAATGATCAATCCATTCATGGATTAATGAATTAATGGGTTCTCACAAGAGTATATCTGTTATAAAAGCCCATATAGCAAACTTGACTCCTCACCATGTGATGCCCTGCCTTGTTTTGGAACACTGCAGAGTCCCCACCAGCAAGAAGCCCTTCACCAGATGCACTTCCTTGCCCTTGGACTTCCCAGCCTCCAGAACTGTAGGAAATAAATTCCTTTTCTTTACAAATTACCCAGTCTCAGGTATTTAGTTTAGCAAGAGAAATTGCATGCCTTTATTGAAAAATGATTGTTCCATATACTCTGGATTTTCCAGCAATAGCATTAAATGGTGTTGCACATTTTGAAGCTGGAACTTCTTTTAAGATATTCTGCTCGGGTTCTGACAATGAAAACAACATAATCCTACTCATATTATTCCTGCCTCATCACCAATGCTTTTAAGGTACCAGGTATGAGTGATGTTGCTTTGACTATTATGGCAAATCCAGCACAATAGATCACATTAACATGGTGACATTACAGGATCATTTACATAAAAACAGTTAACATTTGTTGAATGCTTTCTACCTACCAGGCATTATTCTAAGTACTTTACATTTGCTGGATCATATAATCTTCAAAACAGCACTACGATGTCGATGCCAATTTTATTCTAATTTTACTGATGGTAAAATTGAGGCAAAGAGAAGTTAATATACTCAAAAGTCACAAAACAAGTGAGAGAGAGAGGGAACACAGATTTAAACTCAGAAAGTTATAAATTCCAATCATATGCTCTTTTTTTTTAAATCATTTCTACATTAGATGATGTAGTCTATACTAAGGAGAAAAAAGATTTCAAGAAAAGGAGAGGAAAATAACAAGGGGCAGTGAGATGGAGTGGAGAGAATATTGCACTTGGAGTCAAGACTTTGTATTTCTCATTTTGATATGCCTCTGTTTAATTTTTAGTGGACCATTTAATGACTGATTCTCATCTATAAAATGCAAATTGACTGCATGCCTTTTGATTTAATACTCTTTGTTTGCCTCATGCCAGACCTTTCACAAATCACCTTCACATGAATGATCTCATCTAAGCTTGACAGAAATTTTCCAAGAAACTTGACATTCAAAATAGTGGAGGCTCCCACCTCCACTGTCCCACCCACTTTATTGCACAGATGGTAAGGATCTTCGGACTCCAAAGGCAGTGTCTTTTCCTCCTATATTCTGCTGCCCTATTTTATGTATATAAAAGCATTTTTTAAACTGTGAAATAACTTTCATAACTAAAGTGGCATTCAAAGGTGGATTGGTAATGCTTTCAGCAGAAGCAGCCTGCAAAGAAAGAATAAGTTTGGAATTTATTTGGAGGAGCCAGACTAGTTTACATGAAAACCACATGCAATCTTAATTTATTTTGTTTAAATCTCAGAACAAATGCTAAACTGATGGAAGAATATGCTGCTTCTCTGTGCTCTGGTGAATTCCTTATTTTGTAGCATAAAATGATAAATGTTTGAACAGCTGCAATTATAAAGTTAAGAAACCATGCAACACAAATACAAACACACACACAAATACACACTTTTTTTCTGTCCA
The DNA here is from genome assembly GCF_000951035.1 of Colobus angolensis palliatus. NCBI lineage: Eukaryota > Metazoa > Chordata > Mammalia > Primates > Cercopithecidae > Colobus > Colobus angolensis. The sequence continues at coordinate 7,345,080 of NW_012118932.1, read as the reverse complement.
GCCTTGTGGGTTGGAACTGTGCCACCGAAAAGAATCCATGGGTGACAAATTTATTTTCGTTCATTATGCTGAAATCCCTTGCATGGCATAACTTTCTCTGTGGGAGGTTTACCTCAAGAAGGGCAAAAAAAAAAAAAAAAAAAGAAAAAATGTGAACAAACCAGCTTTCTTGATTTATTGTCTTGGAATAGTTTCTGAGATATTGTTCTCCTTCGGGTACAAGCTAAATATAAGCTAAATATTTTTGCAACAATTGAGGATTAATGGGAAGGAGTTGATGGGTGGAGACAGCTTGGCCTTAGTCATTGTACAAATCTTTCGTTTCCATTTTATCTTTGTATACTTAAGCAGCTGAATAGAAGGAGTTGTTATTTCTTATTTAACTTATTTTAAGCACATGTGCTCTGAATATATCCTATGATGCAGGTGAGCCTGTGTGTCTATTTAACTTGTATGCAGTCATTGTAAACTCTTTTATTGGTTATATATTTGAAATCGGAGAACTCAGTTCTTGGTGTTCTGGGAAGTACATGAAAACTTATAGTGGGCTGAACTTCCTTGTTGTCTGCTGAAAATGAATGAATGGGCCTGAATCTGCTCCTTGCCTATTTACTGAGATATACATAAATCATACAATATCATGTGGGACGGAATTAAGAGAATCATAGAATGTCAGATTTGGAAGAGACCTTAGAGCACATTATCACAATTTTATTGGTCAGGGAAACAAAGCCCCCGTGGGTATTATGTGAATATGGGATTTAATGTAAAAATTAGACCTCATCCAATACTGTAAGAACTGAAAAAGTGAAGGTCTAGAGGGGAGTTGGAAACACCAAGAAAAGGTCACTAATCATTCAGCCTTTAGGCATTGGTGTGAGTGGACAAACGGAAGCTTTCAAGGAAATCCAAGAAATTTAAGGACTACGTAAAATTTGAACAATTGTGCTTTTGATACATTGAGATTTCACTATGTATCAGGAACTATGCTAAGCATCACACATCTTGCATGTCTTTTTCTTAGTGATTCTAGAATTATTTTTCAATTATTTATGCATAAATAAATATGAAGATCTTTACATAGAAAAATTGAGTGAGAAACACCAAAGACTCTGTAAGAAAAGCCACATTGTCATCAGAACAAGGATCCTAGTAGAAAATAGTTTAGGTAGAGCCTTTAGATCATAGTATATCTTTCAGCTTCCTTTTGAAGTTATAAGAATTTCTTTTGGAGAATTAAATGGGAAAGGTAGTGAATGAGCCCAGGGAAATAAAGAAAGCTCCACAGTCTGGCATCTGACAGATCTGTAAAATGAGCCGAATACTGGATATCTGGCATGAATATGGTTTGAGAGTGGGATGGTTTGATTTGTTTTTTCTTCTGAGCTCACCATGACCAACTTCCAGATCTCAGAAAAATTTCAGTATGGTAGAGTGAATGTCCTCAGCTGACAACAGTGCCTGAAGCAAGAGTGGGGCCTTTATCAGCATACGGTCCAAGCTGATAGTAACCTGAGCCAGGTATCCCAGAGCTGAAGGATTCTTAGTAGTAATAGCCATTAGCATGTCTGTTTCTTGGGTCACGCTGCTTAATCTAACTGATTGCTGTTTATCTCTATTCAGTTGTCATCTGGAATTGCCCTTCAGCATGGCCCTGAGGATTCCGCTTACTTGTCTCCCATGTTAGATTCCCTAGATCTGTATTGAAGTGAAACACAAAATCAGAAGCTTTTTGAGCAATGGTTCATGAACTTTATGTTGCAAACTAAACTAAAATGTTTTTATTATATTATCAGATTTAATTTTTAATTAGTCTGGATTAAAATTTTAGGTTTTTTGTTATTTAGCTTACAATTTTGACGGCATTGCACAAGTATTGTTTTTTGAGAACTCCAAAGACACTTTGAATCCCAATCTTATATGTGATATCTAATTTTATTTTCTCTTCCCTGGAAGGCTGTAAGATTTTTCTCTTTGCATTCTATGTCCTTGTATTTCCTCAATTTGGATGTGTTTTATTCCACTTACATCAGTTAGCAGTATATATTTCAGGAAATTTTTTCCAAATTATTTTGTAAGTAATTTCCTTTTCTTTCTTTTTTTGTTCTCTTTCTAGAGGTCCTCTCACTTATGTGTGGGACCTCCTGAACTCATTCCATAATTTTTAATATTTTTCCCCATGTTCTATTTTCTCAACTTGCTCTTCTCTTTTCATCATTTCCTGAATTTGTTTTTTTTTTTTTTTCAAATTTTCTATTGAGTTCCTCACCTCTACTCTTACATGTTTTTGTTCTTTGATTTTGTTACAGCACTTCTTGTTTCATGGCTGGCTGAAATGTTTTTCTTATTTCTCTGAAGATTAAAATTACAGTTCTACTAAAGTTCTTCCTGTTTTCTGTTCACATAAGCTCTGTTCCTTCCAAGTTGTTTTTTATTCTGTTTATTTCTGTCTATACCTGTCATATTAGAGGTGACCTTTGGATATTTGTCCATACTTGGCAGTTGTCATTTCCTTTTTTTTTTTTTGAGATGGAGTCTCTCTCTATCACCAGGCTGGAGTGCAGTGGCGTGATCTTGGCTCACTGTGACCTCCGCCTCCTGGGTTCAAGCGATTCTTTTGCCTCAGCCTCACGAGTAGCTGGGACTACAGGCACACGCCACCATGACCAGAAAATGTTTGTATTTTTAGTAGAGAATGGGTTTCACCATGTTGGTCAAGATTGTCTCGATCTCTTGACATTGTGATCCGCTCCCCTTGGCCTCCCAAAGTGCTGGGATTACAGGCGTGAGCCACCACTCCCAGCCCATTTCCTCCAATGAATCAGATCCAAAAGTGGATTAAATTCTCTGAGTGCTTGGCTTGGGTAGCACTTGTTACCTCTAAGGAGACTTGCTTGAATTCTTTATATGATGTTAGTATTTCTCCTTAGGCTGATAAGGTTGAAAGAAAAGTCTCTTCCAATATTGTCCTTGTATATTCGTGTCTTTAAACATCTCTTTAGTGGTTTTAAATGTGTGTGTGCGTGTGTGTGTGTGTGTGTGTGTGTTTAAGGGAGAAGTGTGATAAAAGGGCTTTTAATTTTTTTGGAAACTAGGATGTCCCTATTATCTTACTAAGCCTCATTGCAAATACCGAATTAAGATGGGGGGAGGCTAGTGGGAAGTGTTTTCTTTTCCTCGTGGAAATGAGTTTAAAGGGTTTTATGACTTGTCCATATTCTCACAACTGTTGAGTGGATAAATCAGAATCTGAATGTGCAGAAGGTGGATTTTATAGACACTGACTAAAGATGTGTGCCCTGGGGACAAAATAAAGCCTAGATAATAGCTTCTCTGACAGTTTGTGAGGATCTGACAGTTTCTGGTCTGTATAAGTGAAGAAGGAATCAATAAAAGAGGTATATCAAATTATATAATCAAATAAGCAATATTACTTGATTATATAATTTTGAATAAACATTTTAGTCTAACCAGAGAAGCTTGTTCGAAATCTGTTAGTTCTACTTCCAAAATCAACTTCAAGTCTGTGCATTCCTCTCCAACTCCACTGCTACCTTTCTAGTCTTCAAATAATCACTAGTATTCTCTTGGCTTATCACAATAAACCTCCTACCTGATGATCTCACCTCCATTCTTCATCTCTTCTTACAAATAATGCCTATGGAACTGAGAAGAATCTTTTCTAAAATTTATATCATCCCCTTTCCTTGCTTAAGATGTTTTAAAGTTCTTCTATAACAATAAAAGGCAAAATATAATTCCTCAGCATGGTCCATAAGGCCTGAATAGGCTGATGTTTATCCACTTTTTCAACATCAGCTTTTGCTTCACTCACTGTGCTCCAACCATAATGGTTTTATTTCACATTTGAAAAAGTTCTGGGAGATTTCCTACTTTAAGGATTTGGCTTATGCTATTCTCTTTGCCTGGGATGCTCTTCCTACTACTGCCAACTGATTGACACTTCATCATCATTCTTCAGAATTTATCTTAAATTCCTTTTTTAAGAGTCTGGCATAATCTACGCCCTGGGTGAATTATATTCTTTGTTTCTTTTAATATTTCAGATTATCTACATGTAATTGCTAAACTATCAGAAAATAATCTAGAGAATCTGAAAAGTCATTCTTTTCATTGTATGCATTTGTACTTTTCTAACCACAATGTCAGAAGCATATTATCAGATGAGAATGTGCTTTTAATTCACAAAGTGAGGTTTTAAGAACCCACTTTGTGTGAGATAGTGAAGTGTGCTGAAACAGCACTGGGGGCTTGGGCTTTGCTGCTAAGTTGAGGACTCACCATAGCCAAGTTAACTTGCTTCCATGGACTTCATTTCCTCTATCTCTGAGGTACAAAGATTGGAAGGAGACAATTTCTATAGACCTTTCTGAGTTACTATTCCAAAGGTGCTCTATACTAAAACACGGCTTTCAAATGATTTTCCAATACAGGCATACCTTAGATATTAGCAATTCAGTTCCAGATCACTGCAATAAAGTGAATTTTGAAATAAAGTGAGCCAGCCAAAAATTGGGGTTTCTTGTGCATATAAACGTTATGTTTGTGATATACTGTATTCTATTAAGTGTGCAATAGTGTTATATCAACAAAACAATGTACATACACCTTAAATAAAAATGCTCTTGCTAAAAAATGCTAACCATCACCAGGGCCTTCAGCAGGTCCTAATCGTTTTGCTGGTGTAGGATCTTACATCAATGTTGATGGTTGCTGACTGATCAGAGTGGTGGTTGCTGAAGGTTGGGGAAGCTGTGAGGATTTCTTAAAATAAAACAATAATGAAGTTTGTTCCATCAGTTGACTCAAGAACATTCTTGTCCCAGAAGATGTCTCTGTAGTGTGTGATGCTGTAAAACCTCTCTCAGAATTGAAGTTAGTCCTGCAAACCCTGCCACTGCTTTATCAACTAAGTTTATGTAATATTCTAAATCCTTTGCTGTCATTTCAAAATACTTACAGCATGTCCACCAGGAGTAGATTCCATCTTTAAAAAACAAAACACTTTTTTTGGCTCATTCATAAGAAGAAACTCTTCACCCATTCAAGTTCTATCATGAACTTGCAGTAATAGAGTCACATCTTCAGAGTAGATTTAGCATAATTCTTGTGAACCCTAGGATTTTCAGAATGACGAATGAGATTTGGCTTCAACTTAAAATCACATCTGCATTAGCCCCTCACAATAGAGTCAGCCTATTCTTGGAAGCTTCAAAACTAGGAATTGACTTCCACTCTTTATGAAAGTTCTAGATGGCATCTTCTCCCCACAGGAGGTTATTTTAAGTACACTAAAAATCTTCAGAAGACCCGGATAGTGGGAGGCACTATCCGGATCTTCTGTAGCCTGCGCTGGCTCTGGGATCTCAGCACAGGTCTTTCGCTCTTCCTCCTCTTGAGCAGCCATGGCTGCCAGGAAGACCCAGAACCCCAAGGCTGGGGTGGCCCAAGTGCAGCTGGTTTTGGTGCTCAACATCAGTGTGGTGCGGGGGCTACAGGACATACTGAGGACCAACCTGGGATCCAAGGGCACCATGAGGATGCCTGTTTCTGGTGCTGGACAAATCAAACTTACTAAAGACAGCTATATGCCGCGTCACAAAATGCAAATTCACGAAGTGCAAATGCTATTAAATGTATTCTTAATAGCAAAAGTGGCAACAGCTCAGGATGATATAACCGGTGATGGTATGACTTACCGTGTCCTAATAATTAGAGAGCTACTGAAACAGTCCGACCTCTACATTTCTGAAGGCCTTCATCCCAGAATAATCACTGAAGGATTTGAGACTCCAAAGGAAAGGGCCCTTCAGTTCTTGGAACAAGTCAAAGTAAGCAGAGAGATGCACATAGAAACACTTAAGAGATGTGACCAGTACGTCTCTTCATACTAAAGTTCATACTGAACTTGCAGACGTCTTAACATAGGCTGTAGTGGACTCCATTTTGGCCATTAAAAAACAAGATGAACCTATTGATCTCCTCATAGAGATGAAAAATAAACCCAAAACTGATACAAGCTTAGAGGCCTGTTTTGGACCATGGAGCACGGCATCCTGATATGAAGAAAAGGGTGGAAGATGCATACATCCTCAAGTGTAGTGTGTCATTAGAACAAGAAAAAAGGAAGTAAATTCTGGCCTTTTTATTTACAAGAGTGAAGAAGAGAGAGAAAAAATCATAAAATCAGAAAGAAAGTTCATTGAACATATAGTTTAAAAATAATAGAACTGGCCAGGCGCGTTGGCTCACGCCTGTAATCCCAGCACTTTGGGAGGCCGAGGCGGGCGGTTCACGAGGTCAGGAGATCGAGGCCATCCTGGCTAACACGGTGAAACCTCGTCTCTACTAAAAAAAAAACAAAAAAATTAGCCGGGCGTGATGGCGGGCGCCTGTGGTCCCAGCTACTCGGGAAGCTGAAGCAGGAGAATGGTGTGAACCCAGGAGGCAGAGCTTGCAGTGAGCCGAGATCGCGCCACCGCACTCCAGCCTGGGTGAGAGCGAGACTCCGTCTCAAAAAAAAAAAGAACTGAAAAGGAAAATCTGCGGTGATTCAGATAAAGGATTTGTTGTTATTATCAAAAGGAAATTGATCTCTTTTCCTTAGACGCTCTTGCAAAAGAAGGTGTAGTAGGTCTCCACAGAGCTAAAAGTAGAAATATGGACAGGCTGACTCTTGCTTGTGGCAGGGTAGCTCTGATTTATTTTGATGACCTAAATCCCAACTGCTTGGGACTTGCAGTTCTTGTGCGTGAGTATACATTGAGAGAAGAGAAGTTCACCTTTATTGAGAAATGTAACAATCCCCACTCTGTCACATCATTGATCAAAGGATCAAATAAGCACACACTCTTATTTGATGCCATCAGAGATGGCTTGAGGACTGTCAGAAGAGCTGTTAATGATGGCTGTGTAGTTCCAGGTGTTGGTGCCGTGGAAGTGGCAACGGCAGAAGCCCTAATTAAATATAAGCCCAGTGTAAAGGGCAGTGAACAGCTTGGAGTTCAAGCATTTACTGATGCATTGCTCGATTATTCCCAAGGTTCTTGCTCAGAATTCTGCTTTTGATCTTCAAGAACATTAGTTGAAATTCAAGCAGAATATTCAGAATCAATCTGCTTGTGGATGTGGACCTCAACATAGGTGAACCAATGGTAGCAGCAGAAATAGGAGTATGGGATAACTATTGATTAAAGAAACAGCTTCTTCACTCCTGCACTGTGATTGCCACCAACCTTCTCCTGGTTGACGAGATCATGCAAGCTACTAATAGAATGTCTTCTCTGAAAGGTTAAGTTGAATCTTCGCTGTATCTGAGTCTTGAAGACTCTGCAAAGTGATCCTGAGGAATATAACTGTGGAATTTTTGTCCAAGCTTCAAATGGTTTTCAAAGGAATTTTCTTTTCCCATATGAAAAAAAAAAAGAGAGAACACTGGTACCTAACAGAATTTTGAAGTTCTGAAATTACAATTGCAGTATTTTTTTTAATTGCACTGAAGTATAAGCACATAAAGCAGGTCCATGTCTGTCTTTTACCCAGTGAACAGGATGCTTTGCTTTAGCTACAGTCACATAAAATTCCATGTGAGAAAAGCATGTTATCTACCTTATTATTAAATATTTATTGAAAAACAAATTTTAATGTTTAATAATTTCTTATGAGGATGTTTGTTAAATTATCCAACAGTGTCCTATTGTCAAGTATTTAGGTTTAAATAAATTTTGTGCTAATATAAATACCACTTAAGTAATTTAAGATTTTGAAAGCGTCCCTGTTAGTATAAATTTCTATTTGTAAACTTATTGGATCAGTTGGACTTTTCCTGCTTTTGAAATAGCTTTACTACAGTACTCCCCACAAAACATTAAGCTGTAGTAAATGAGAAGAACAGTAAACTAGAGGCAAGGGAGTTGAGAAAGTTGCAAGGGACAAGTGGCAAAAATAGAAGAAGCAGAGGTAAAAGATGATGGAGGGCATGGTGACTAAGGGCTAAGGCTATTGGGTGAAATACGAGATTCATAGCTGACCATATTTTCAAGCCTCTGAACTTTTTGCTTGTGCAGCATTATCCATCCCAAATCCTCTAGTGTCATATTTTTCTCACTCAAATTACTGTTCTCTCCTACATATTTCCACAAGATTGTTTATATACAGTTGGTCTATTTCTGTAGTCCTTGAAGATGAAATTGTGTGATACTATGAACCATACCCACATAAGACAGTGAAGTAATTGATAAATGCTGTGTATTTTTCTGACTGCTCCAGCAACTGGCCATTCTCTGCCCTCTTTCCTTCCACTTCAGCCTCCTCATTCCCTGAGACATCCCAATATTTGAGGGCTTAGTAGTTATCTTCAGTGAATGTGTAATAAATATTAAGTTAAAACCTCAAAACAAAAAATAAAATACGTTGTTTAGTATCTAGCCACCTTTATCAGCTATCCTAGCGAGATCTTTTGGCTAACTCGCTGCAACTTCTGTGTCAGCACTTGCTGCCTCATCTTGTACTTCCGTGTTATGAAAACGACTTCTTTGCTTAAATCTCATGAACCAAACTTTTGCCAGCTTCTGACTTTTCTTCTTTAGCCTCCTCACCTCAGTGTATAGTATCTTATGGATCCTAGTATGGTCTTGCTCTGGATTAGGCTTTGGTTTAAGGGAATGTTGTGACTTGTTTGATCCTCTATCTAGACTTCTCGAACTTTCTCCATACCAGCAATACAGCAGATTTACTTTTTTATTTGTGTGTTCACTGGAATGGCACTTTTAACAGCCTTCAGTAATTTTTCCTTTGCAATCATAATTTGGCTAAAGGTTGGAACAAGAGACCTAGCTTTGGGCCTATTTCAGCTTTCAACCTGTCTTCCCCTCACTTAATCCTTTGTATTTTTTGATTGAAAGTGAGAGGCATGTGACTCTTCCATTCATGTGAACACTTAGAGGCCATTTTAGGGTTATTATTTGGCTCTATTTTATTTTATTTTATTTTTAATGTATTTATTTTTGAGGCAGAGTCTCACTCTATCACCCAGGCTGGAGTACAGTGGCGCAATCTTGGTTCGCTGCAACTTCTGCCTCCCAGGTTCAAGCGATTCTCCTGCCTCAACCTCCTGAGTAGCTGGGATCATACAAAGCTAATTTTTGTATTTTTAGTAGAGACACGGTTTTGCCATGTTGGCCAGGCTGCTCTCAGACTCCTGACCTCAAGTGATCTGCCCGCCTCGACCTCCCAAATTGATGGGATTACAGGCATAAGCCACAGTGCCCAGCCTGGCTCAATTTTAATATTGGGATGTCTCAGGGGATAGGGAGGCTGAAGTGGAAGGAAAGAGGTCAGAGAATGGCCAGTTAGTGGAGCAGTCAGAACACACACAGCATTTATCAATTACTTCACTGTCTTATATGGGTGTGGTTCATGGTGCCCCAAAGCAATCACACCAAAGATCACTGATCACAGATCACCGTAATAGATATCATTCATGATTATGAAGAAGTTGGATATATTGCTAGAGTCACCAATACGTGACACAGAGACAAAAATCTGAGCACTTGCTGTGGGAAGAACGGCGCTGATGCATAGATAGGCTTTTTCCACACAGAGTTGTTACAAACTTCCAATTTGTAAAAACACAGCATCTGCCAAGCACAATAAAGTGAAATGAAATAAAACAAGATGTGCCTCTTCTGCCAAAAACTGGAACATTTTTCAAAAATTTAAAGTGAATCTTAAAATGTATACTTTTTTATTTTTGTTAATAAAAACTTCCTTGAGTAGGCTCAGATTTGTCGTCATAAGAATATTTTTGTTTTGATTTCATTCCAACATTGAAATTAAACCGTTTCCTAAGAATACCAGCTGCCATGAGGGATTCGTGATCTGAAAGTACCACAGAAAGCAGAGAACAGAAAATGAAAACATGGCGATTAAATGTCCATTGGATGAGTCATGTAATGGTTGCCCTGAAAGAACCTGAAAATGAAACATCCCTAAAACTATGAGAAGCAAAAAAAAAAAGTGCTGTCTAAATATACACTTGCCAGTAAATGCGTGTAAGAGCAGACTCCAGCGTGGGCATGAACCAGTATTAAATTAACAACCACAAAAGAAGCTCTATTGATTAGCCTATTGCCTCACCCGTAATGCCAGTACTTAAATCTGAGTGCAAACACTAGTGAACAGGGTTAGGTTGTACTTTACAGTGATTGGCAGCACTATGGGAAGTCAGATGCCAATGTTTGCTCGTTCTAATATGTTAAGAACCTTTTTCCCTCCCAACATCAGCATGGAAAGCTGTCCTCCAGGAAAATCATAGGTGGATCTAGATCCCTCCCATTTTAACTACAACTGTGGTTACAGTTAAACAGTGATTTAATATTTTACAAAATGTAAACGATGTTGACTACTAATAATATGTTACTAATTATATTTTTGGAGAAATCTCACTGTCAAAACTAGGACTAAACCAACTTATAAGAACTTAAGAAAGATGTGCCAAATAACACTAATAAGCAATGAGTCTTATTCCACGGATTCTTTTTTTTTTTTTACACAATTCTCTCGAAAGGACAATTGTTGGATAGCAGATGGAGGTTGTTACAGCATTGACCTCAAAGGTTAATGATGTATCTTTAAGTATTCATTACACAACTTTAACAATGCCTTACACAGTGAAACATTTTAGAGTTTTCAAAGGGCTTTCACTTTGACCACTGATTATATTGTGAAGGACTGAATAATGTGCAAAGTGTCTCAAGCGTATTTTTTCCTTCACAGCATAATCCTGACATGTTTAAATATGCTATAAAAGTATATTGGATGAATTAACGAATTTGGTCTACACAACAAACTATGTTAGGCAAACACAGAAGAATTAGTATACAATTTTACATACCTAGAAAGAGTTTTAGTGATTTGCTAGGATGTTTTAACTATAGATAAAATCCTGAGGAGTAAAGAAGTGAAATAGCCAATAAAAATCTATAGACATGGAAATTTTCAAAGAACAAATACATTTATTTCAACATTGTTATTATACTTATCAGAAATGATCAACAAAATATAGTAGACAAATGGAAGCCTCAAATCAGGATTCGATTTTTTTTCAGTTTTTAGATTTTACTATTTGTACCCTGTGATATAACTTAGTTTGTGGTTGTTTGTTGTTTGTTTTTATCCACAGGGGCCAACATCACTAACTTTTTTGTGTGTTCACTTTGAGGATTTATCTTTATCTTTGAAGGGTTAAGGAAGATCATATTTGAATCTTTCTTAAACCCTTTTACATCTTAAGTAAAGTAACATTTCCACTGAGTCTTAAAAGATAAATGGGTTTGAATGCCAGTTTTAAAATTGGGCGAAGAGTTTTTCAAATCTAGAAAACCACATGAGCAAAGTCCTGATGTGAGAAACTGCTGAGGATATACAGGGAAAGTAAGTTTGGTAGATGCATGAAATACATGGAAAGAAAAAGTTTCATGTGTGAGGATTACATTATGAAGCACCTTGAATACCAAACAGAGCACTTTGTCCCGTGAACAGTAGGAAGCTACAGTTGGTTATTGAGCAGAAGAGTTGCAGTGTAGGTCACTGTTTTCTTTTTAATAATAACGAGTTCATAGCCATATCTCTGCTATAGTGTGATCACATTGGTGACAATGACAGAAAAGGAGGGTGTGTGTGTGTGTGTGTGTGTGTGTGTTGAAAGACAGGACTAGAGTAAGAAACTGGGGCAGGATTGCCATGTGAAAGGTGGTATTTCAATAGTCCAATTAAAATGGAAAACGAACCTACTACTTGTTAACTTGCTAGGTATGTAAACTAGGACAAGTTACTTCCCTCTAAGCCTTGTTTTCCTCATTTGTATCCTATAGAATTATTGCTATAATTAAGTGAGAACTTGTATATACTACAATTATTAGCACCAAGTCAGATATATCATGGGTACTTCATAAATATTTATAATTATTATATCAAGCCAATTAAAATGTTTTTTTGGGAGAGGAGGACTTTAAAATTACTTATTATTATTGTGTATTTATTTTCATTGACAAATAAAAAGTATATGTATTTGTGAGGTAAAATGTGATGTTTTGATATCTGCACATGGTGTGGAATGATTATGTTAATTAGCTTGAAGTCAGAATTATCAGAAATGATCAACAAAACATAGCAGACACATGGAAGCCTCAAATCAGAATTCTTTTTTTTTTTCAGTTTTTAGATTTTACTATTTATGCCCTGTGCTATAACTTAGTTTGTTGTTAATTAGCTTGACTTCAATTCCTTGACTTCATATTCCTCACCTCACATAATCATTATTTTTTTGTGTGATGAAAACATTTAAAATCTTTCTTAGCATTTCAAATATACAGTACATTATAATTATGGTCACGATGCTATATGATAGTTCTCCAGAATTTATTCCTCTAATGGATGTGTTTCAGTATAATATTTTTGTCTTTTCTCAATAAAACTTTCTTTCATAGCTGGGACATCCTATTTGATAAAGATAACAATGCACATCCACACCGTCTTTCCTAAGACTATCCTCTTGGCCACTCTCAGCTAAGAAAGCTTGGCTAAGGGGGCCTATAACAGCAACGTCATGTTGTCACTGGGAGCTTCTGCTATTCTACACTATACAGCCAGAAAGACAGCAAACCTATGAAAGAACACCCTGCTATGGTTGAGAAGCCAGGCATGAGCTCTGCATATTTGTTCTCCTCCCACAGTGAGTCAACCATGATGTTCACTCATTGAGGAGTGTTTGCAGACACTTGGTGTTAATTTATCTTCTTGCATTTCTTTGACCCAACCTGTATATAAGATGGAATGGTGAGACTATTTTTTATTATTTATCACATCTCTCCTCCTTAAATGGTGGAGGCCTTCTCATGCTGGAGACCAAATAGAAGCTTTGACACATTTCAATGACTGGAAACTGTAAGACCGGAACAGTTATGTGTTAGGAACAAAGTATGCAGCAAGCTTTTATGGTCAAGGAGATTCTATTCTACCTTTGGGACTGGTTTTATCTTAGCAGTACCCAAGAATGATTATATGCTGGTCCTAGAATGTACAATATAAATGCACACGGTATTTGGTAGGTATTAATTTTTATTGTTGTCATCCGTAACTAAGCAACAGTGACCTGTTATGGTCAGACAATGTATTAAAAGACAGAACATTGAGATAAATAATATTATTTAATCCAACACACTTACTAAACACTAGCCATATACCAGGCTCCCTATACTGTGTTGTTGGAATTCCAACATGGCTATGCGATAGTTCCTTCACTTAAAGTATTTTGAATGGAAAGATCCCCCTAAGGAATAGGCTTGGTGAAGAGTAATAACTAAATAATCCTTCTGGTCTTTAATTAATAAATTTATAGTTAAACAGGATTCATATTAACTTCATTTCATTTTATCCAAGAAGACTTAGTACTCATTGGAAATATGACTTTGCATATTTTATTTCTTTTGGGGACACTCATATTTCTTAGACTGCTGGAAAGATGGAACAGTTGTGTTTTTCTCTCTAAGGTATCAGCTTGGTGATTTCCCCTCAGTCTTGTACAGATAAATACATTTTGACATTTGGTTGGGTCGTCTTCTTCAGTCAGATTGGCATTACCAATCCCTTGAGAGTTCACAAACAGAAAAAAGAAGGAGGCAAGGGAGCAATAAGAATCAAAATGTAAAGAATTTGATTCTCACAATGAAGACTAAAAATATGCTTAGGTTTATTTTCCACTTGTTAACTGAACGATTAAAGAAGGAAAAAGTATTTCTTTGTTCTCGAGTTTATTTTTCTGCCTGACATAAGACACAACTCTATGTTTGCATACATCTTTGTGGTTGGAAGAATGTTATTTGAGAAAGCATTCCTTTTAATAAAGTTTGGTCATGTAAGCCACTTTGTTATGAAATACAGTACACATTCCTGTTTTATTTATGTCAAATTTTCATCAAGGACATAAAAAATTATAGGTTCAGAGAAAGGGGGAACATACCCAAATCTCTACATTTAATATTAAATGTTGTGTTGAAGTAATCAATCAAACTATTCAGTGTTAGCCATATTACTGAAAAAGGCCAATATAAAGGCCAAACAGTCCCCCTATTAATGTGTTGGGAATTCATGGGGAACTCTGATGTCTGTGGTTGGTGGTGACAGTTTGAGATTAGTATTTTAGTATTGCAATTTCCCAGAGTTGCTTCGGAAACAAGAAGATAAGACTCCATTCTACTTGTGAAGTGTATTAAAATTCTAGGGTTGAATCTATTCAATTTTTCCACCAGTATATTTGATGTTAGAATATGTTTAACTTCCTTAAAAAGTACTCTGATGATTGTTGCAGGGATATCACCAGTTGATTCTTTCATCTGGGAAGCATCTCTTCTTCTGATTTCTGCCATGAAGTAGAAGGGGAATTAGATCTAAATATGCTTTAGCAACTAGCTAAATATATAGTCCCAATTATATTAACTCAGAAGATTAATACTTGTTTTTGTTAGACCCAACAGGGTGTGTTAAATGAAGCTCCACATTTTGGTCAATCTCCATCTGTTATTAACACTATGTTGACAAATTATCCACTGATTAAGGTACCACTAGTCAATGTACTGCAATTAACTTATTACCTGGAAAAGTCACACTTGATATTTACACACATATAATCTTCTAGTTAACGTAAGCCCACGTAATTCACTGGAAACATTAGGACGTTTCACTCAAGTTGGAGAAAATAGTTATTTTCTAATGCAAGAGGCAATTGTATCAGTATAGATGGAGGAGACATGAGGAGGTATTTTTATGAAAATTGCCAGAGTCTAACTAATACTACTGGTAGAATGGTAGAATGTCTCATCAACTTTTTGGAACAGTAAATCCATTACAGCAATTCATCCATTTACATAGGCTTAAAAGTATAATCTGTGATTATTAGTCATTGGTTTAAAAATCTCTGAATGAATTAGACACACATTTAATCATATAATAAGAAATAAGATCTGTAAGAACATCCTAAACACATTGTTTCTGTTTCTTTGCTTGACCTCTGCTGTCAAAAAGCCGTGACAGCTGTTTGGTTTCGAGTGTGTCCAATCCAGTGAAGTGGCAAAAATCCTTTTAGAACAAGTTAGATTGCTTCTCTCTTGTTCTACTACCCGTTGTACACACAAGCGTCATCTCTTTAGATGAGATAGCCACATTTGCAATAACTAGTTCGTTCTTTTTCTTGGGCTAAATTTGAATATTTCCTGTTTATGGCAGTATGGAAACATTTCTAGTATCTGGAAAAGCCTTGGGCTTTCACTCCAGAAAGTAGCCCAAGAGACTGTGCTTTGTCTTTGCCTCCTATCTGATGACATTTCTGTGCAGAACAAGTCTACTCCTAAAGGCTGATGGGAAAATAGAAGCATGGCCATCAGAAGCCTACTTCTAGATATTTTTTTTTTTTGCCAGAGCCCAAAGTCCTTTGAAAGAAAAGAAGAGTTTTTCCTGCAAATTTATCCAAACAGGTTTTCCTGTGACACAAGTTGCTACACTTTCCTTTCACTCCCTTACCTATTTCCACTACAAAGTAATGACTTCATTGAACTTTCCCCAATGAATCTGTCACCCAGAAGAGTCATTCTTTAAAACAGAAAGGCAACATATGTCAGGACAGTCTTTTGAGACTAATGTAAACTTTTAATTTCTTGCCCAAGTGTATTATTAAAGAATAGTTAATCTCCTGAATAACACTTCGGGCTACTTTGCCACTCAGAAGAGAGAATTACCAGAAGGAGCTCTGATGGCCACGACTCAGATTTAGTTACAGAAAGAGGCCATTGACCTTTGGAGAACAGTGAGCTCAATGACATGTATGTTATTTAAGCAGACACTTGAATTCATCAGGCATACAGTCATATTTTAAAATATCATATTTTAATAAAATCAATACCTCATATAATTATTAATCATTATAGTTATAGATAAAATATATTGACCCACTATGTGCTGGCACTGTGCCATGTGCTTTATCTACATTTATTTTCTTTAATTACAATAGTATTAATCTTATGAGATAAGTACATTATCTGTCTTTCCGTTTTAAAAATAAAAAGATGGGGTGGCCAAATAATCTAGTAACAATAAAAATACATATCCAATGTTTATGATTTGCCAGGCCATGTTTTATTATACTTAATAATATTATAAATATAACATTAATAAATAAATATAAATATAATGTTTTATAATAAAATAAATATAACATAAATATAATATGAATTATATTAACTCATTGAATCTGCAATAAAACCCCATTGAGTAGGTATTATAATTAGTCCCAACTTTAAGGCGAGGCAGTAGAAAGGCACAAGAAAGGTTAAGTAATTGCTCAAAGTCTCAGCTAGTAAGTGGTGGAGTTGTGACTGAAATGCTGACAGTCTGGTTCCTCAGGCTGTCCTCTTACCACTGCATTGTACTGTCTCTGCCTTTCCACGCAATCAATTACTAATGATTTCTGTCTGGTTAGTGGTAGCCATGGGCCTTTATTTAAAGTGTGTGCTCTTAATTACTATTTACTCTATTGCCTCTCATTTAGTGTGCTTAATACAAAGTTCTGTGTTTTTCATTGTACATACCAGTGGGAGAGGAGCATGCAGAGATAATCTTTGTCCTTGGAAAGTTTACTGTTGGGTAAGGAAACTGTGTTATCTCTAAAAAAGGGGTGTACTCATCCAACTAAAATCAGAATGAATTCTACAAATGATAACTCTAGGATCATTAGAGACCTCTCCATGACTCCAATCACTTTGACTCCTACAACTCTTAGGACTTCTAGACTCCTATGGGACTCCTATAACTTTGAGTATTGAATGAGCCAAGGGGGTCTCCACTGAAGACATTTGTAGAGGTTATTTCCTATAAGAACTGTTATAATTATTAACAAGTGAGCTAGTGCTGAAGGTTGTACTCTGTCACTACAAAAAAGGCAAATGGCTGAACTAATGATTGGCAGTGAAAAGGACAAATCTGCCATTAGGGGTAATACCAGCTTCGAAGTGCTAGCCTCCATTCTTTCCTAGGAGAGAAAATGACGATGTGACATGAAGGAATTAATGAGGATTCCAAACTTTAATTCCAATGTTTATGGTCCCCAAATATTCTCTGTGAACAAAAAATGTAGTTTACTGAAGGAAAAATAATTTCTTTCTGGAGACACAAAATAACATTGAGGGAAAAGTGGAGAGGAAAAGCTATTTTTGAGAGAATAAAATCCTAAAAGTTTTGGTAAGTTTATATCTGAAAAAACTGTAAATGTTATGATAGAAATAACACCAAACTTGGAATCAGATGCCCAAGTTCAAGTTCTCACTGAAATCTTAGAGTTTATTCTCATAGATAAAACATTACTGTGATTAGCAGATTTTTATTAAAGTGACATTTTCTTGCAGCCTTTCTCTATTTAGTTCACAGCAGCCTCTTCCTTTTCTGAGCTCCTATAGTTCATATGATTCACCTAAACTGTCTATATTATTATATACTGTCATATAGTATTATTTAGTGGACTTTGTATTACTATGCCATTTAGTTCAATTTCATTATTAAGTTATTTAAGGGTGGGGATTATGAATTTTACCTCTTTTCCAGTTTTTTGTCAAAAGTGGTTGTTCAGTAATTGTTGATGGATTGAGATTAGGGCTCCATTAGAAAGGTACTCATAAAGTCAATGTTTTCCAAACAAATCAGTGGAATTAAAGCTTATTATTTACTTACCGATAATAATGAACCATCGTGAATGCATAAACTAGAGACATCACTTTATCGCAGTAGTTGCAACCAATTGTAATAATGTAAATATGGTGATATATACAATTACTAATTGTCAGTTAATGTAAGTTTCTTCTTTGTGTAATCACGGTAGTCTTTTTTCTTAAAGATGAAATTTTTGAGCATTGACACTTTCAATAAATGATGTATTTACATTGGCAATCATATGGTAGGAAAAAAACTTTTTGAATGACTTTGTATAAAAAATAAAAGTCAGAAGAAAGAATTGTAATTTCAATCCTGATTCTCCTGGGAGGTTTCTGTTTCTCATCACAGTCTGAAGTGAGAAAACATGTTTTTAATCTAACTCTTACAATGTAGGGTACTATATAGATCAACATAACGTGGAGGTTTCAGTTATATACTAGAATAGTGGAAAGAGCACTATACCGAGACTGGAGATCTGATTAGAAACTCTGGTATTATTGACTACTTTTTGTGTGATGTTGGGTAAATATCTGTACAACAATCTCTTCCAACAATAACATACTGGGATTCCTCACGATACAAAATTTGCATTCTTACTTCTACCTTTGGTCCTAATATGCTATTTCTCTGTCATCCTGGGACATTACATTGCTATCTAAGAGTTACTCACCCTGGAATGAAAACTGCAAGTTCATAAATAAAACAATGTAAGGTTGAAATAGCCTTAGTGCTATAAAGAGCTGCAGAGTCTCATAATATATATATTTATATATATATAGTGGCTGTGTAATAAATGGTCTTGGCAGCTTAGGCATCAGATAGTTGACCAGGTCAAAGTGGGTGGTTTTGCTTGATGCTGTTTACCTATTTTTCCCTCGTGCAATTTTATTTGCTTTGGGTAAGTTCTTCTTAATAAATGTTCTCAAGTCAGAAATAGAATGTCCTAGTCCTGCCTCCACTGCTTAATAGTTCATTATATTGGGTAAGTCACATATTCTCTTTGAGCTTTAGTTCTCCAACTCTAAAATAAGGATAATAATGTCTAGTTAATGTAATTTTCATGAATATTAAATGAGCACTTGTCAATTAATACTTACACACTAATAAGTATTTCCAAATTTGAGGGATGATAATGATAATGACACTTTGCAGAGAATAAAAAATTTGAGGATGATACAGTAGCTCCTTCGGGTGTTCACGCTTAATTAGGTGATTGTACAATATTCTAAATAAAATACCAGCAGTTTTGAAATTGTGGTAGCTTCACAATTTTACAAACTTACTTTTAAACTTGGACTTTTAATGCAATATTTGCCTTAATAAGAAGGAATTATCCACCTGAATATAACATATTTACTTGATTATAAATCAATAATACTGTTACAACTGCTACCGCTATCACTACAAAGATGATAGTATTTTTGACAATGTAAATATCACAATATTTCAAGAATGATCATCCCTCAAAATGTATTAAACCTAAAGCAATCTTTCTGTTTTCTAAGAGTATGATTATTGTATATAGAGAAATGTTTGCTTAATATCTTTTATTTCAGATGTTGTGAAGTGGGGTAGAGTAATTACTGTTTGCATCCAAAGGATATTAAGAATGACTCAGGACAAATGTACACCTATTGGGCTACTATAAGAAAGGCAGGAATAATCAGGGAGAGAGCTCTTTCTTGTTTGGACTGAAGCTACCTTAGCTTCAACAGGAGAATACCTAGGCGATGGGTTGATCAGTGCAGCAAACCACCATGGCACATGTTTACCTGTGTCACAAATCTGCACATCCTGCAGGTGTAACCCAGGACTTAAAATAAAAGTTGATAGGGAAAAAAAAAAAAGAAAAAGAAAAAAGGAGAATCAAGCCCAGTGAAAACATAGGTCTTAACAGAGACTTAAATTAGAAGTCTGAAGAATTTCACTGGATTATTCAATACCTGCTCAGAAGCCGATCATTTTGAACAACTGAGGTTGAGCCACAGAACTCTGGGACTAGCATTTTCACAACTCAACTTGTTCACATTTCAATGCTTCTGAGCCATATTTAGCCAAAGAGAGTGTGTCAGTTGCTTGCTTAGATGCTCGTGTGGTCGGGTCACTAGAATCCAAGGATTTGGCAGCCTGTCTTCATGAGCAACCTTCACTACTGAAATGTATGACTTCAGTTTCAAAAACTCTTGAGAAGTAAATAATGGTAAAATAACTAAAGATATATAGATATAGATATAGATATGTATTTTTTTTTTTTTTTTTGAGACAGAGTCTCGCTCTGTCGCCCAGGCTGGAGTGCAGTGGCGCAATCTCGGCTCACTGCAAGCTCTGCCTCCTGGGTTCACGCCATTCTCCTACCTCAGCCTCAGGAGTAGCTGGGCCCAGCTGATTTTTTGTATTTTTAGTAGAGACAGGGTTTCACCGTGTTAGCCAGAACGGTCTCGATCTCCTGACCTCATGATCTGCCCGCCTTGGCCCCTCAAAGTGCTGGGATTACAGGCGTGAGCCACCGCGCCCAGCCACTAAAGATATTAAAAATATTAATGAGGAAATCAATTGTTACCGATTTTCTTCTGAAAGATGGCTGGAGAGGCAGTGACTGCTATTCAGCTACTCTGAGTTTGTTGTTAGAGCCTATAGAGAGGCTTTAGCAGGATTAAGCAATGTTGACAGACATATGCAGGTGAAGTCTCCACTATGTGTTTCCGTGCTATGATTCAGCTCAAAAACGGGGCAGAGAAAATGTACAGAAAGCTTAAAGTTGCAAAAACAATCCAGTTTTTGATTGCTAAGCAGAAGTATCTGAGGGTATCTAAGTTTTAAAAATGAAGTGCTCTGTTCCGTAAAGTTTTTAGAGCATTTTTAAATATGTGAGCTAACGTAAAAATATAACAGATGTCATAAACAGACAGGGAATTTGTTTTTATATGAAAAACTACTAGGGGTGTGATTATTTGTCTAAAGATGATAAGAGGCAGAATCACCAAAACTTGAGAAGACATATCCTAGATAGTAACTGGCCAGGAAGATAAAGGAAGTAAATCTTTGTGTTGTTTTGGTTTTAAGTGAGAAAGTGATTCTGACCCACCTCCCAAGTTATTACACTGGACTCTGTTTTTTAACAACATAGCACATATCAAGATCACCCATGAAACAAAACAAAATAATAAAAAAAGGGGAGGCAAGTTCCTACCTCTCTCTGACTCAAAACAATTGATGTAAGGCCCTAGAGACAGGCCCAGTCAAACCAATTTGTTTAGTTCACAGAAGATGTATCCATACAAACACACATTCTTTTCTGGGTTGTTTTCACACATTAACTTCATATTATTCATATTATTTTGATGAGGTATTTAACCAAATTACTTTTCACTTACCTTGCTTCTCTACTAGGTTATAAGAAAAGGAATTGGGATTATCAAGTACACTTTACTGAGGTGTTATGGACAACGGCCTTCTCTGTTAATTTCTTTACAAAAGAAAGTTTTCTGAAAGTCAGCTAAGGGTCAGACACTGTGCTAAGTTCGCAGGTTTAAAACTCAACAACACCAGCTCCTGACCTCCAGGAGTTCACAGTTTAGTTGCAGACAAACAGGTCAAGTACATGAGCAGTCAGAATCAATGTTTTTCTTCTTGGCACTCATAGAGTCCTTTATACTAATTTAAAAATTCTCAATGTATTCTGTCTTTTGTGGCTATATCCATATCTATCTCCTCAAGTAGATTGAAATTTTCCTGAGGGCAGAGATAGCTACAGTCCCATAGGTCTGTTGGTACCAACATATAATAAGGATAAGTAAATTAAAACTGATGAAAGCAAGCAAGCAAATACCTTGCAGATGCAATTGTTGATAAAAAGTCAACTCAACTTTGCATAATGATGTAAGAGTTACTTAAATCCCAAACTGGAAAATTAAAGATCATCCTTTGTTCTTCTATGTCTCTATATCCAAATCCAAAGAGATCTGTACCAAAGAACACAAAATCTGACTGATGATACGTCAAGAATTGCATTCTTCAATATTTTTACTTTTATTTATTTACTTATGTAAAATCAACATTTCTCTCCTGGACTATTGCAAAAACAATATGCTTTCAGGTACTTATTTTCTCTCACCAGGTCTTCCACTCTTTCTCCAAGGCTATCTCCCTAAAGAGCAAATTTGATATTTTCTCATGCTTAGAAACCCCTTTTGACATCCCATTTCTTATCAGATAAAATCCAAACACCTCAGCAGATGAATTTCTTCTTCTTGCCCCAGCTTATATCCCCAGACACGGCCATCTGCAACCCTTCTCCCCACTGCCCTTCAAATGCATCAGGCTTCTTAAATATCTCGTATCTTGCCATGTCCTGCTCTTTCCTTTTAGGAGGCCCTTTCTCATTTTTATTCCTGATGAAGTCTTAATCACGCTGCAAACCAATCCTCAATACTACATTTGTGACACATTCCTGAATTATCTCTCCAAAATTAGTATTTCTATCTCTGTATGGTGAAGTTCAAATTTCGAAATATAACTCAAAGCCCAATTGTAAATTTTGTGCTATTCTAGTCTTGCCACCGACTTAATATTTCTGAACCTATTAGTCCTATGAGGCAAGGTAATTACAACTGCGGGAATATCTTTTTGAGAAAACGTAACTTTAGAAGAGCTAACATGCTACAAACCTCCTGGAATTTACCTAACACTTCAGAGTTTATAACACATTTGCATTTATTTAATTTCAAATCAGGAAGACAAATATCTCTAATCACTAATATTTAAATCAAAGAAACCATCTTTCTGATTTTGTTTTTCTGCAGCTGAATGTTTCCCTAGCCTTCTCTTTCAGTTTGTCAAATCCACATACTTGTGGACAAGATTTCTCCTGACAATTCTGCTACTCAGGTAATTGAACAGTCTCCTGAAGGAGGTGAGGCTGAAGTTCCTAGAGGATCACACGGGGTTCAACACCGAAACCCTGCGGCACATAATGAATACAGTAGCTCCTCTAGGAAGTTCTCTGAGCTGTTCATTTTCCAACACACATGCATGCATTCATGCACAATATACATTCGGAGTAAATTCATAACATGCAGTTCATTTTTAAGGAAAGAAGTAATACAAATGATACAGTTCCATCACTCAAAGCTAAGCACTCTTCTGATTTGGATCTATATCCTTGCCATCTTTCTTTTTTAAAAATATGACATCTCGTCACCTGTTATTTGTCACAAAGAGTGTGTGTGTGTGTGTGTATATATATATATATAATTTTTTTTTTGAGACGAAGTCTCCCTCTGTCACCCAGGCTGGAGTGCAGTGGTGCGATCTCAGCTCACTGCAAGCTCCGCCTCCCGGGTTCACACCATTCTCCTGCCTCAGTCTCCTCAGTAGCTGGGACTACAGGCGCCCGCCACCACGCCTGGCTAATTGTTTGTATTTTTAGTAGAGACGGGATTTCACCGTGTTAGCCAGGATGGTCTCGATCTCCTGACCTCGTGATCCACCCGTCTCAGCCTCCCAAAGTGACAAAGAGTATATTTTGAACATTTTATCTTTGATTTTTTTTAAAGCTGAAATTGATAAAATTTTCATTGAACCTTGATGGAAAACTCAGAGAGGGTCCATTATAGAGCTAAGGGCAGTCACAGTTCAGCTGCTTCATGTGCTTAAGGAGAAGGTGGATGCTGATGCCTGTCTAAGGAATTCTTGGGAAGGTGGTCTGCCCTAGACAGCTCTGTCATAATCCCCGTGACAGCTTTGCCACCTGACATTGTTGCAGAATTTTGCTCCTTAGTTCAGCGAAGCCAGGGTTCTTGTCACACAACCAGGAAAGATTAGGAATGCTTACACATTAAAGGGTGAGGGGAATGGAATTTATTGGGTGAAAAGGAGAAAACAAAACATATTCTCAGCAAAGTGAGAGGGAATCCTGCTACCAGGCCCCCAGCTCACAGACTGAATACCAGGCCACCACACCGGAACTGAAGAGGCCAGGCTTCTCCCCACCGCACAGGGGCTACCTTCCCATGGCTCCACCCCGTTCTCCCAGTGCACAGGCGGTGGGAGATTCTCCAGAAATCCTCCTCCTTATCTGCCTCCTGCATCTGTCTGCATGACTGGGTCTTACTTTTCTCCAGTATATGATGACCTTTTTAACTCTCTGCAACATATTTTTTAAATGATTAGCTATCTATCTATCTATCTATCTATCTATCTATCTATCTATCTATCTATCTACCTATTATCTGTCTACCTATTATCTATCTATCTACCTATTAATCTATCTATCTATCTATCTATCTATCTATCTATCTATCTATCTATCTAATATGGTTTGGCTGTGTCCCCACCCAAATCTCATCTTGACTTGTAACTCCCACAATTCCTGTGTGTCATGGGAGGAACCCGGTGGGAGGCAATGGAATCATGGGAGTGGGTCTTTCCCGTGCTGTTCTCGCGATAGTGAGCTGGGGGCCTCTTAGCAGGATTCCCTCTCACTTTGCTGAGAATATGTTTTGTTTTTTCCTTTTCGCCCAGTAAATTCCATTCCCCTCACCCTTTAATGTGTAAGCATTCCTAATCTTTCCTGGTTGTGTGGCAAGAATCTGGCTTAGCTGAACTAAGGAGCAAAATTCTACAACAATGTCATGTGGCAAAGCTGGGGATTATGACAGAGCTCCGTAGGGCAGACTACCTTCCCAAGATCTCATTAGATATGATGGCTTTAAAAACGGGGGTCTCCACATAAGATGTGACTTGCTCTTCTTTGCCTTCCTGCATGATTGTGAGGTCTCCCCAGCCATGTGGAACTGTAAGTCCAATAAACGTCTTTCTTTTGTAAATTGCCCAGTTTTGGGTATGTCTTTATCAGCAGCATGAAAACAGACTCATTATCTAGCTAACTAGCTAGCTAGCTATTGCCTTAGACAAATGTCTCTAGGGCCTCAGTTTCTTTATTTATAAAATGAATGTGTCAGCCAGATATTTTAAAAAGCCTTTACCAACCCCTATATTTCCAGTTTCTAAATCAATTTTCTAGGCTGTCATTTAAATACAATCAACCTAATTTTTACCATTAGAATCAGAACAATTACTTACTCTATTCTTTTTAAAAACTTTATAGTATTTGTTCAGCTAATTTCCTAGTGGTCATTTTTAGGCCTATGATTTTGCAAATGCAGCTGCTACTTCAAGAGTTTCAAACAGAGCCTCAAATTTAATGCAAAACCTTAAACTATGTTACTTATTAATTTATTCCATTTCTTGTAACACTAGACTGTTAGGCACCAGTTTATGGCCAAGTGCCCTATTTCTGTCTTCTCAGCTCTGTTTCTAATGCAGTTCTACTTATGATTTGGCTTTGCTCAGTTCACTACTAGAATAGCTTCAAAAATTTTTAAGCCAAATCAGCTCCCCGTCTTAATTTTCACTCCTACAAATATTAAAGGATCCCCTGTATGATATGGTAATATAACACTATCAAAATCAGAAATGATCTTAAAGTTGATTTTCCCCAATCCTTTCATCAGAGAGGTACAGGAGAAATCTTGAACCCCGGGATATGTGACTTAATTAGACTCATAGAGGAAATTTCTGTCAAAGCCAGAATTGACTTTCACCTCTCCCAATTCCTACTCAGTCTTCTTTCAACAATATCCTGTGCCTTTCTGATGTAATTTGTAAAAGCATCTCTTATGACACGTACCCAGACATTCTCCTATATTTAACACAAAAGGAAACGGTGTTTGGCAATCTTGTTGCTACTTTCTATCTTCCTGACCTTTAGATTTTATGCTGTGATTTCCTGGAAGTGAAGCCTGCCACATCAAATACATTTTTTTCCAAAGTCATCAACTTGTTCTACCTTCTGAATTCGTCACGGCTCACAGCTATAAAAGCCCCTTAAGGAATTACTAAATGTCTCAGACATTTCAAAGATGTTCTGGGTCAAATTACCATTTAGAAAGAGGACACTTAAATTAGAGGTGAATAAAAGAGTTGAAAATCAACTGATTTACTCCCTGAAGGAAACAGGAGTGTCTCAATTATGTGCAGTATTAGGTCATGCTTCCCTGGAGATTTTACAGTGAGACATGCTTCCAGTGTCCCTGAAAGACCAAGCCTTTATGGATGACCTAATTTAGTTATAAAAATAATTGTTATAAAGGGCAATATTCACCTTACATTAAACTAAAGCCTAGGCCTTTTACAATTCATTAGTTCATTTGCTTTACTTAACGCACACTACTTATCTATTATTGGGCCTAAATTTTCTCTTTCTCTCTTTTTCTCCGGATTCAAAACCTGTTCAACTTACGAGCTCATAAAATGCTTCCTAATCAAAAGTGCTAACTCTCATTCAGTAAATCTTATGGCACTTAATCTCTGGCTTGTGCCACTTAGATTTATGAGTGATCATGAATTATGCTTCTCTCTTTTCTCCCCCATTACATTGTAAGCAACTTTATGCAAGAAATTGAATACATTCTTTATCCCTAAAAGCCATCATAGGTCCCGGAGTACAGTAGGGGTTCAACAGACGCCCAAAGTTACTGAGCAGTAGCTGATATGTGTTTGGTTCTACTCACTGTCCCACCCAGATAAAGGCTCAGAAATGTATAGATATATGGTAATTGTAGAAAGAAATGTTTTCTTGAAATCTATGCCAAGAGAGTCAAAATGTTCTGTGTGTGTTCAAAGGAGTAAGTTATTAGTTTCAAGCCAGAAACTGAAAATGAGTATCAGCTGATTTTGCATGTGAAGAAAACAAAATTCATAAACCATTTAAACCACCCAACCGAAACACAAACAGGAGTGGGCTGTTAGGTATTTACATTAGACTTAACATTCATTTCTTTAAATGAGGAACTAGTGTTAAGTTAGTTTCTAAAAAGTGATAATTTACCAGCAAACAGTCACATGTGTCTGCATGGCAATAGACTTGGCACTGCTTAGAAGGGGAACAAAACAAAGAGAAATGAACAAATGACCCAAAGTATCAACGCCAATCTATTTATTTGATTTAATCAATCTTGTGGCACCTTGGACTTCCTCATCAAATAAAGGTACAAAAGCTGAGTTAGGTCAGTCGTCCTTCTCGGTTTTTGTCTTGGGAGATTATTCTGCTCACATGCAAAAGAAAGTAAAGTTAGCTTTTTCAACTTGTATTAAAGCATTTAACAATGTGATTCAAATCCATAAAATGTCTACTGAAACCATTAGCTTTAAAATGAACCCTGAAGGAATTTAAATAAAGGCTGAGTCCTCAAAGGATCTCCTATATCACAGGTGCGTTTTACATCTGCCAACAAAATGCCTAGTGAACGAAGGCTGAATTCATTCCATCACGGGAATGAAGATCTACCATATTTTATTTCAACCATAAATTTAGTGTGTGGGATTAAGAGAGCACCAAAGAGAAGAATAAATGAACTACACCATAAGTTCCACATTATCAAAGATTTATCATTGGAAGGTATTCAAATATCACTTTCTAGCAATTCATTTGTTTCACAGATACATTTTCTGGTGATTTCAGCCTCTCCTTGCACAAATTCTAAGTCAGAGAATAACTCATAATCTTCTAGGGCTAGCCTGTGCTATCTTTAAATGATTTTATTAAAATATTTTGTCAATATCTGTTACCTTGAAGTTTCTATTCATAGTGTAATTGTGTTTCTTAAAACCACATATTTATTAATTTTGTCCACATGAAAATCTTCCCAATGGAATAAAGCTTATAACTTTTAGTCTATCCAGCTAAGTATCATTACTTTTCAATTGTTTCTCTATGTGATGACAAGAAATCTCACTATTATTGCTTTGCTCCTTATACAAAGACAAAAATACATCTAAGTTTATGAAGTTCAGACTTACTTACAAAGTACAACACATTTTTTCCAAGGTTTATTTTCTGGCTTGCCTTATCAATTGATGTTTCTTATTAAAACAAATTATTTATTAATGTGGCTTGCATTCATAAAAGTGATAATACAGAATATTTAGTGATTAACTCAATGATAAATATGCATATTTCATCTAAAATTACTGAATATATAAAATAAGTGCTGAAATTTTTATCATGGATAAGAAGCTTAATTATTATAAATATTTCAGTTTTCCCATATTAATTTATACAGTTATAAATACAGCAATTTCACTGCTACTACTACTACGTGTACAACTTTACTCCTTAAATTTCACTTCTTGTAGTAACTGTATAAATTAATATGGGAAAATTGAAATATTTATAAGAATTAAACTTCTAGAAGAGAGTTCTAGGACCTCTATAATGAGACAACAAACGTCCTCTGGAAATATAAACAAACGGGTAACGAATATCAAAGACTATTAAAAGCAAAACAACTGACATACATTTAAATATATTTTATAAGTTAAAACATGCAATACTGGATAAAACAGATCTGAAAAATAGAATATAGACAATGTAATAGACCACACGTGAACTTAACATATTTGAGGAGATGTTTGCAGATCATAGTTTGGAGCCTATTTAATAATAGGTCTAGAACAAACATTTAGAAATTTATAAGAAAATCTTACCTCTCAAGTTGTACTAAATATATGTTTAGATTAAAGAGTTATATATATATATATATGTAAAATAAGAAATGAAATTAGTTTTCTGGAGACATAGATTTTTGTAATGTTAAAATTTACAGAAAAATTTCAAAAGTACTGGCAACTTTCTCCTTACCATGTTCCAGTAGGATGGTGGATTAATACAGTGGACTAGCACAGTCTTATGCAGAATTTAAAGATGATCAGAGTTTCTATCAAATATTATGATAAAAAGCAAGAGAACTGATATAGTTCAAGGTGAACGTAATGAATTTGTACTACTCTCTGTCTCATGTAAAACAAACTATTTTTCCTTTATTAATGAGGATTGAGAATACATTCTCCAGATCCATAGCTAAAAAACAAGCATCAGTAGCCATTTTTATCTATTCTAGCAAGGATCCATAGCTGCATTTAGTCCCACAATTTCATGACAGTAACCATATTTCTTTGTTATCTGCTATGACCCATCTGAATTTGCAGGCATTGCATAGCTGAACTGAACGGGAGATCATCACTCCAGCATACTTTGTATCTTTGGTAATGACGCTGACCTCTAGAATTCTTCTTAGGATGTGATATTGATGCTGACTCACTACTCTTGGTAGTTTGAGGGAAGAGTTTTAGGAGCTTTCACTTGGCCTTTTAAATATAATATTGTTTATTCCACAGTCACAATGAGGGTTCTACCAGCTTCTAAATATATTCATCTCAATTATGCACTTGGGATCAGGGAAATGACCAGAGTATGTGTCCTCAGACCTGTTGCACCTGTAGCGAGATATATTTCGACCGTAATTTCATTCATCGCCTGGCCTTCAAAAGTCCTCATCCTGATGGTGGGGTTGGGGAACAATGCGATTCAGAGTCCATCTCTTAGATCCAATGTCAGTTCAGACTCCATATCAAACTTCCCTAGAAAGATATGGAGATTTTCTCTTCTCCAGCCAACAGTTACCTTATAAATGGATACAGGTTTCTGTGGGGAAGTAGTTATTTTACGTACATGCGCTGACACTGCAGGGTCCTTTCTCCAAGACTTGGCCTCCCTTTTAATTGATGAGCTCTGGTTCTCAAGATTGTCCCATATAAAGAAACTGTGAGGGATCGCTATTTTCCTTTGCAGTTGCTGACATAGGCTTTCTGATTGCCTATATTTGAATTCCTGGTAATACAGTTATAGTTCAACTACCTTACCAGGCTGAATTAGTCATCACCACAGATTCCTAATGTTCTAAACACCCTGGTTGCCACACCAACTTTGTAGTTAAATTCAGTTTGTCTTAGATGATTAGTGCTAATATCTGGCCTTTCCTATTTTGGAATCTCATCAACCCCATTGAAACTCAGGTTTCCAGGTCCATGCGCTATTTTCTACAGTCAGTTTTGACTGAGAGAGAACGGTCAGCAATAAAATTCACAGTAAAGTCCATGTTTCCTCACGTACGCATTCCTATCATCTTCATGAAGACAAAGGTGTGCCTCATCAGGGAACATAGGGCAACTGATTAGCTCTCTAGTTTCAGAAGTTAAATCCATCATAACCTGCCTATTCCCATGTCTTCTGACTTCTTTCACAGAATTCTGATAAAACAATTCTTGAATTTCTACCTCATTTACTCTATGCCATTTTCATTATGCCCAAGATCTAAAGAACAATTTTCCAGCAATATTTGAGGCTCATACTTGTGTGTCCTTGCCATAATGTTAAATCCTGAGTCATGGAGGAGTTCTCCTCTATCAATTAGCCATTTCTGTATGCTTCCTGACATTCAAACTTCCCACCTGGCCCAACACTGTCAGAGTCCATTCCCTCATATGTTCTGCTGGTTTCTTTTTGTACGGGTTACTTAGTTAGAACTTGAAACATTTTTGGCAAGAAAGCTATCTACTATCTGGGCAAAGACTGTATATCCTTTCTAGCCTATGTTTAACCTGACCCTAGTTATTGGTCTACAGACATCAAAGAAGACAGAGACAGATTTTTGGGAGAAAAGCATCATCTTGCAAGATCATCACCTCGTATAAAGTATTCGTATTGTCTCCAGGAAAGAGAAAAGATACTTTTTTTCCAGCAAGAAGAATGAGGTCACTTCTTCTTCTCAGTGGAGTCTAGGAGCTTATGTTCTTAAATACATATATCTAAATATTTTATTCCCAAGTTTCAAGGTCTAATTTCTTGCTCATCACAGCTTTGATTTTAGCATATGAAATTCATTAGAGTTTTGGATTTAGTTTCTTTTACAATCCTGTCATGCTAATAATTAAATCCTGAACCTGATTTTAAGATCAGTCTACCCTTTGGCTTCAAGAAATGAAGATGCCTTTAAATGCTATGTGAAGGCCTTCCAGCTTTCACAGTATTTCCTGAGTTGATTGTTGGCTGACCCGATCATGCCTTTCTCTTTTTTAAAGGCTTATAGAGAAATGTACAAAAGTCAGCCAACTCTATAATACTTAAAATTGCTATTGCTCTCATATCTTTCAAGGGCTGGAATTGTTGCATAAGTCAGCATTTCTTCGTTATCCCAATCCACCGCAGAGTCTTAGCATGTCAGGGGTAATTACCATTCTCTTATCTCCAACAATGGAGCTCTTGTAGCCATCTGATTGGTGAGTGATCCAATTCCAGATTCCATCCTGAGAGTCTAAATCCTAGGGCCATTTGCATTGAAATTCTGTCAGTTCGAGTTTCTCTGAGAGCAGACCCTAAAACAGGCACCTTGCAATCCCGTAAAGCAACTGAGAGTGAGCACGAATAATAATACAGAGAAGGAGGAAAAGCCAATAAAGAAGAAGTTAATAGACAGTTTATAATTGCGGTGAGCCAGATTGAATGCACCTCAGAATTGTCCCCAAAGTGGATGAAAATCCCTGGGGACAATAATTTACCAACTCCTCTGTTGTTTGAGGTTTCCTTCAGCACTATTAATACCCCTATACTTAGAGGCTGTATCTGAACATATCAGAGCAGCTTTCTTGGCTTTGCAAAAAGCAAAGGAGGGAGCCTTTGAAGTCGACTCTTGATAGGGGACACATGAAGTGCAGGGGACTGTCCGTCACAATCATACTGAAGTCAGATGGGCAGAGGAGGTTTATCTCGGTGCACCACATGCATCAGCTAAAAATGACTATCATGTCAACCCCACTTTGCAAAAATATTCTTTGGCTTGCAATCTTTCGCAGGACAAATTCCATACTGTTTAGCAAGTTATATAGAATCATTTTAAATTGACTTCTACTTACTTTTCAAGTCTCACATACATAAAAATCCACTTCCTAAACACTTCACTATCTATTCATATAAAACTGCTTCTTGGTGTCAACAGTGTCTGCTCTTTCATCACTTCCAGACTTTGCACATGTGATCTTCTCTGCCTCACATATCATTAAGTTTTGCTACCCTTTCTACACAGAATAAACTTAAAATTTCTTGCTATGGCATTCAAAACCCTCTAAAACTGGTATTTCTCCTGCCTCATCACCATGGTATTGCTTTCCAAACACGCTAGAAAACTTTCCTTCCTTTTTGTTTTTTTTTTAATGTTTCAGTGCAATAGTCACACGCATCATGAAGCATTGTGAGACTTTCTTATCCATACCCTTCAGGAATGAATGAGTCACTTCAACCTCATCTCATGCAATGATTTTATATATTGCTGTCATGGCATTTATCTGGCATTATGGTAATCTGCATTGGAATGTGTGCTTTTAGGAATATGAAATACTGTCCAATTTACATCTTTGTATCTCTAATACTGTTGTTGATTAGTTGAATGTTGAATCAATAAAGGAGGGAAGATAACATTTGTGTATGTTTTTAAATTTTTGTGAAAATAAAACTAGCTCTATGACAGACTACTTGGCTCACTCAAGATTATGTGAAACTTAACAGATTTTTATCTGCATACTTTGTATATTTTGTATACTTTATACCTTAAATTATAATTAACAATTGTGATTGAAATCCATTTTTGTAAACATTTTTATAAATAGTAATAACAGAGCTAAATTTAAGTAGACATAGAGAGAGTAAAAGATATAATCGTATTATATCCTTTTAAGAAAGAATGAATATTAAAGTATTTGGATAATGCAGCAATAGACAGAAAGTTGAGACAGCTTTGAGAAATTAATTACATTCCATTCAAACTCATGGAGAAATGTTATGAATAATATAAGCATACCATCAATGAGATCATTGACTGCTTAATTAAAAATATAGCAAATTACATTATCTAGCTGGTCTTTTCTTCTCATTGGTAAAATGAAGACGTGGGACAACTTAGGCTAAAATTATTCAAATGAATAAAAGTTTTTGTTAAAATTATTGCTTCCATCACTAACTTTTTGACCCATCTCTGTTTTTTTTTTTTTTCCTAAGAAAGCTACCACATCCAACTCCCTCACTATTTTATTGTCCCTCTTTCTCCCATTAGGGTCCATGCAAAGTTCAAGATAGGCTGAGATTTGAATGTAAATGATTTGGAAAAGTAACCCTTTATTGTCTATTTCTTTTCCATTAGAATTGTCAAGATTCATGAAGGTAGAGTCTATGTTTTCACTCACTTCTGTAGCTCCAGTTCCTAGAACAGTATGTGGTATGATATGGAAATTCAGTAAATCTTCATTGAATACATGAATACACTAATTTACAACTAATCTAGGTTTAAAACAATTTGGCTTTTTATTTGCAGCCAACTAGATATACATTTAATGATTTTCCCAATAAAAGCAAATATACAATAGTATTTTGTTTGTTTGAGACAGGATCTCATTCTGTTGCCCAGGCCGGAGTGCCTCAGCATGATCATAGCTCATTGCAGCCTGAAATTCCTGGGCTTAAGCAATCCTTCTGCCAAAGCATTCCAAGTTGCTGGGACTGTAGATATACTCCACCACACCCAGCCTTTTCAAGTTTGTTTTTAAAGAGGTGGGGTCGGC
>NW_012118932.1:7304426-7309426 GCF_000951035.1 Colobus angolensis palliatus | reverse complement strand
GATGGTCTAACATACCTTCATTTGGAGATATCTCAGAAGGAGATCACATAGAAAAATTGAGAGAGAGGCAATAATAAAAAAAAAAATGGCTGTTAAATTTTCAGAATCACTATGAAGTATTATTTCCATGTTTTACAAAAGCTATTATCATCAAATGGAAAAAGGAATAGTAACACTGATTAACTTAGAGCATGGGGAAATTATGGAACACCAGAGGCAATGAGATTATCTCACTATATAAATAAAAAAGAAATTATACACATAAAAATGATTAAACTTAGATCTGAATTCTCAACAGTAATATATTAATATATTTAAATTAGAGTGCTTGTATAAAAATTTTGGAATGACACATCAAGGCATTAATAGCAATTACCATCAGAGAATAGGATTAGGGTAGGGGGCAGTTTCTCCTGATTTTATGGACTTCTGTAAATCTTTTACTTTTTGACCAACCAAAAAATTTGTTTTGTGGATTTTTAAAAAGTACGTACCTTTTTCAAATTTAAGAAAATAAAATGTTATATTTATCTAGTGGAGTAATATGCAGCATATAAAATAAATAGATCTCTCTACACTACTATGGGAAGATACTCAAAGTTTATTATTACATGAAAAGCTTGTGGCAGGATGGTGCACACTGGATGATCTAGTTTCTTTTTAAAATAGAATCGTACACTGGATAATGACATTTGGTCAACAATGGACCACATATATAAAGGTGCTTCCATAAATTATAATGGAGCTGAAAAATTTCTATTACCTAGTGACGTGGTAGCTGTTGTAAAGACTTTGGTGCAACACGTTACTTTCATGTTGGTAGTGATCCTGATATAAAGGAACTTACTGTGCTTCTAGTCAGATAAAAGTCTATCACAGACGATTATGTACAGTATATAATACTTGGTAATGATAACAGGTGACTATGTTGCTAGTTATGTATTGGTGATACTACACTTTTTAATTGCTATTTTAGAGTGTACTCCTTCTACATATATACATACGTATGTGTTTATATATATGTAGGTGTGTGCATATATACGCACACATCCTTATATGTGTGTATATATGTATGTATAATATATATGGATATATCCTCAGACACATCCTTTCTTGAAGAAGTATTTCAGAAGAAGGCATTCTTGTCATAGGAGATGACACCCCCTTGCCTGTTATCGTCCATAAAGACATTCCAGGGTGGAGATGGAAGACAGTGATACTAATGATAGTCACCCCATGTAGGCCTGTACTAAGGTGTGTGTTCTTATCTTAGTTAACAAAAATATTTGAAAAGTTAAAAAAAAAATTGAAAGACAGAGAAAAGCTTATACATAAGAACATAGGAAAGAAAATATTTTTGTACCGCTATACAATGATTGTGTTTTAAGCTAAGTATTATTTATTATGAAAGTGTCAAAGAGTTACAAAAACAAAAAAGTTCATAAAGTAAAGCAGTTACAGTAATCTAAGGCTAATTTATTATTGTAGAAAGAGGAAATATTTTTAAAAATAAATTTTGTGTAGCCCAAGCATACCGTGTTTATAAAGTCTGCAGTAGTATATACTTAGCATTGTGTTATAATCACCTACAGTATTCAGTGCAGTAACACATTGTACAGTTCGTTTGCTTGTTTGTTTTTGTTTTTTGAGACAGAGCCTCACTCTGTTGCCCAGGCTGAAGTGCAATGGCGCAATCTCGGCTCACTGTAACCTCCGTCTCCCGGGTTCAAGCAATTCTCCCGCCTCAGCCTCTGGAGTAGCTGGGATTACAGGTGTGCGCCACCAAACCCTGCTACTTTTTTGTATTTTTAGTAGAGATAGGGTTTCACTATATTGGTCAGGCTGGTCTTGAACTCCTGACCTCAAGTGATCTGCCCCGCCTCAACTTCCCAAAGTGCTGAGATTCCAGGCATGAGCCACCGCGCCTGGCCTCACACTGTACAGTTTTATAGCCTAAGGGAAATAGGCTATACTATATAGCCAAGATATGCAGTAGGCTGTACCACTCAGGTTTGTGTAAGTACAGTCTATCCTGTTTGCACAATGATGAACTAGTCAAAGGATGCATTTCTCAGTATGTATCCCTGTTGTTAAGTGATGCATAACTGTACAGGTGAGCAAAACAAGTAACAATGCTATGGTATGAATACCATTTATTTATCCCCACCAAAACTCATGTTGAAATTTGATTCCCAGTTGGGAGGTGTTGGGAGGTGGGGCCTACCTAGTAGGTGGTGTTTTGATTATGGGGTAAGATCCCGGATAAATCACTTGGTGCTGTTCTGGAGGTAGTGAGTGAGTAAGTTCTTGCTGTTTCAAACTGCACTGGTTCTAGAGGGAATGGAGAGTGGGTTGTTACAAAGCCAGGATGCCCTTCATGTTTTCCTGTCTTCACAAATATCTGCTAACTTTTTGACTTTCTTCAGTGTGTTGTGACATAGTACAAAAGCCTTTGCCAAACGCTAGAGCCACGCCCTTGAACTTTTCAGCCTGCCGAACTCTGAGCTAAATACATCTCTTTTCTTTATGAATTATTCAGCCTCAAGTATTATTTTATAGGAGTACAAAACAGACTAAGATAAATGGCTACTAATACCAAAAAAATATATAGCCTCCCTTATCTGTGATATGTTCCAAGATCCTCAGTAGATGCTTGAAACCCTGGATACTACTAAATACTATATAAACCATGTTTTCTTTTTCCCATACATACATATATACCTATGATAAAGTTTAATTTATAAATTAGGCATAGTTAGAGATTAACAGCAATAACTACTAATAAAATAGAACAATTATAATAACATTTATAAGCATATAATATGTCATTCTTTCTCTCCCAAAATACTGTAATATTTTTGGGCCATGATTGACGTAGGGTAACTGAAACCATGGAAAGTGAATCCATGGAAAATGGGAAACTACTGTATATATAAACTTTGTAAATCCCAGTGTCTTTGTGAATGAGCCTGGGGGTATTTCTTATAAATCAGGATTTGGGATTTAGTGTTGAGATTCTTACAACATTTTTTTTTGTGTGATTTTTCAACCCAAAGTGAGGAGCTATACAAATAGGAGCAATTCACAGTTTTGGCTTCTGAGTAAGATTGATGACAGTAACAAATATAGAAAATGGTAGATTTCATTCTTGAAAGAGTTAAAACAAAAAAAAAACTCCATTTTTAAAAAGTGAAAACAGTATATGTAAAAGATTTGAGCCAAATTCAAGCATCAAGCAACCAAAAAGTTACAAGTAATATGAACTCTGCAGAGCCAGATAGACTTCACATGGGAACAATCCCGTTTCACTTTTAAACAGATACACAATCAGCTAAGTACATCATCAGCTCAAAAAACTAGAGCCTTCATGGTCATGTTCAAGCTGACATCACCAGGAGGGTAAAGCTGGAGTAAACAAAAACAGGTGTCTTTCTAAATATGGTGCAAATAAGGTTGGACTGAGACATGAGGCCTGGCTCTGCTTTGGACAAATTTATTCCCCTGTCTAGACCACACCATTTATTTCTATGTAAAGTTAGAAGCTTAAAATAAAATTTAGGCAGTGAAAAATATGAACTGAAGGATAAACGTAGCCTGTCCACCTTACAGTAAGGATCACCTGATATTTTTAGCAAAACTTACAACTTTTAACTTGCTAATGTAGTTTATCTATGATGAGGGTCTGAAATGATGAAGCGTGTGGATCCTAAACTGCTTTTGGATAGTGAGAGGAAGAGAAAAAGAGCTGTTGAGGTTTTCTCGAGGAATTGTCTTCTCTGCAGTCGGAGATATATTTTCATTTCTGCATGCCAAGCCTGATGAGACTTGTCCCAGAAAAAAAAAAAAATAGTTTAAAAAGCCTATTTGGTTTCACATTACAAGTAGGATGCTGATTTTGCAATGAAAAGGCAGCAGAGCAGTGGTCAGCTTAGAGAAATAGAACGATATATCCTAAATCTTTCCGAAAGGATGACATTATATATTAACTGAAACATTTTGCCATTTGTAATTTGATGCTAAATTACAGAAATGGGTGAAAATAATTGATCAGGTGACACAACAGAACAACCTTAGATTTTAAAAATTGTTTTTCCTATTGTGTATCAAAAGCTTCAAAAAGAGAAATACTTTCCTAATGTTTTTTGGCTAAACCTAGAAGATTGGATTAATTTTGAACATTTCAGTAACATCTTCTATTTCAATGATTCTAGAAAATTCGACTTCCTGGGTATTATGTTGCTTCTTTAAATTCAGCTATTTTTGCAGGTCAAAAACAAAATCAAAGCCTTAAGGAACAACTTGGTCCTTGGGCTTATTTTTTTTGTCTTGCTTGTGTGGAATGCAAGAAAGAATTCTATTACTTGTAAACCAGCTCATACCAATTTCACAACCTCCTGTTCTGGCATGTCTAAAGAAATGGTTTCATTAGATTAAAAGAGCAACTTATGCAACTAAGCATGGAAGACTTATTCCTAAAATATGGTGGGGGTGAACTCCTCAAACTTTTAAATCCCTTTAATCAAAGAAAGTATGTTGAACTCTTGCTCTTCTTCATTTAGGGGCCTCTTGAGGAAATGCCTTTATTTTCTTCATTTGTTTAAAACGAAGTTTGAAAAATGTGTACTTTTTTTTGTTTGGAAATAATTTTAAACTTAAAACTTACTTGGAAATAATTTTAAACTTAAAACTTACTTGGAAATAATTTTAAACTTAAAACTTATTTGGAAATTGATTTGTTTTTCTAAGACCACCAGAGCGGGCACAAAAGAATCTGCGGGTAGGCAAGGGTAGGAGCAAAACTGCAAATTTATTTTTGGTCACCTAAGGCGTGAGGGTTGAGGTCTGTCGGCCTCCGGCAAAGGAGGCCAAGAGAGTCTCCCTCTGAGCTCTCCCACGAGTTCCTGCAGTCCAGACAGG
The DNA here is from genome assembly GCF_000951035.1 of Colobus angolensis palliatus. Lineage (NCBI taxonomy): Eukaryota > Metazoa > Chordata > Mammalia > Primates > Cercopithecidae > Colobus > Colobus angolensis. Next base: position 7,304,509 of record NW_012118932.1, on the reverse strand, counting down.
AGTGGGGGGCTGGGAAGTCCGTGCGTGGCGTCCCTCTGGAGCGGCTTTTCTAGGAGTGGGAGGGCAATAGGCGGGGCACGGGC
>NW_012118932.1:7275788-7303951 GCF_000951035.1 Colobus angolensis palliatus | reverse complement strand
TTTTAGTAGAGACGAGGTTTCACCATGGTCTCGATCTCCTGACCTTGTGATCCGCCCGCCTCGGCCTCCCAAAGTGCTGGGATTACAAGCGTGAGCCACTGGAAATAATTTTAAACTTAAAAAGTTATAAAAATAAAAAATAGTTAAAAGAATATTCATATAACTTTTCCCTAGAGTCACCTAATGTTAACATTTTATCTCATTTGCTTAATCAGTTTTTTTCTCTCTTTCTGGTGTACTTTCTCCTAGAATATACCTTATGTACCTGCTCAGGCTGAATGTATTTCTTAGTGTGGAGGCAATGAAGGGAAGCAGAGGCATTCTTGATGAAAACAAAGATGATCTTTCAAGGCAAGTCCCTCAGGGGTCTGTGCAAGAACCCAGGGAACTGGAGGCATCTCTTCTGTTACAAGTGAGAGGAAATGGCTTCTTCTAGGCCAAAAGGCTCAGGAGAATCTGGAGGTCTAAGGTTAGAAGCTTATCCAATCAAATGTCCCCACTGCAGTCTCGTTCTTCTTCTATCCACACCTCGTCTTTGACGTAAGAGAACTTTGATGGTTATACAATCAGTTTCCTCTGTAGCTTTGCTACCTTTGTAATTAATTAGAACTTGGGCCTCTGCCTTGTAGCTGCAAGAGATGAAGGTCTTTTTGTTGTTGTTGTTGTTGTTGTTGTTATGAGATGGAATATCATTCTGTCACCAGACTGCAGTGCGGTGGCGTGATCTCAGCTCACTGCAACCTTAGCCTCCCGAGTAGCTAGGACTATAGATGTGCACCACCATGCCCAGCTAATTTTTGTATTTTAAGTAGAGATGGGGTTTCACTATTTTGGCCAGGATGATCTCGATCTCTTGACCTCGTGATCTGCTCACCTCGGCCTCCCAAAGAGGGTCTTTTTAAATATTGCCATGGAGGCTTTCTTATTTTCATAATGTAATTACCTGAGTCTGTTGCTTTAGTCTTGGCTTTTGAAGCTGTACATAAAATCTGGTCAAATTGCAACATATAAAATTATTGTCACCTCTTTATGACTTAAATGCCACCACTTAAAACTACTTCAGAAGCTAAAGCTTCACATTCTGTCTGTACCTTATCCCAGTTTCACTGGTAAAACTCTTAGTAAAGGTAATAGCATGGCATGCAGGGGTTGGCACCACACACTTCCTACCAGCAACACGGTCCTTACTGCTGTCCGACTAATAAGTGTGCTAGTTGTAGAATCCCATCTTAGTGGTACACTGTCTATGGTCTCTTCTGTTACCAGACAGGTAAGACTAGTTCCCTCCCAAATCAGGTGTGAAATAATGGCTTACTAAAGATAGTTTGTGGCCGGGCGCGGTGGCTCACGCCTGTAATCCCAGCACTTTGGGAGGCCGAGACGGGCGAATCACGAGGTCAGGAGATCCAGACCATCCTGGCTAACACAGTGAAACCCCGTCTCTACTAAAAACACAAAAAACTAGCCGGGCGAGGTGGCGGGCGCCTGTAGTCCCAGCTACTCGGGAGGCTGAGGCAGGAGAATACCGTGAACCCAGGAGGCGGAGCTTGCAGTGAGCTGAGATCCGGCCGCTGCTCTCCAGCCTGGACGGCAGAGCGAGACTCTGTCTCAAAAAAAAAAAAAAAAAAAAAAAAAAAAAAAGTTTGTTTTTGGAAGTGATCCCAAGGGATAAAGGTGAGGGTGGAAATGATTTTTAAGAAGCAAGCAAGAAAGCCAGTCTAAGAGCAAATTATCATGATAATCACCACAATGGACAACCAGTGACACATTGTGCTAGGTGCCTTGGTGGAACCATGCAGAAAGTATGTATTTATTGCCCCTGAATTTTAGAAAAAGGAAGAGTTTATCCACTGGCTCCCATCTCTCATTGATTAACAGTAGCCATATGGGGCTTAACTTCTGTAATTCCAGATTTCCCCCAGGTCTGAATAGGTGACAGTCTTCTGGCCATTGCCCCACAGAGCAGTGGAAGAGAAGTTCAGGAGAGAAGTAAAGTTACTCCATAACAGCTGACATAAGATGCCATGGATTACACCTGCATACAGTAGGTTGACATAGCACAAACTGGAGTACAAAGGTAGGCTGAAATAATGTACAGTGAGATATAAGTTGAATCACTTGTCATTTAAAAAAGGGGAAATGTATTACTATTACCTCAAAAAATGTTAAAACAGGAATAATTTACTAATTAAATGAAGATAAGAACCTGTGTTCGTTTTCTATAGCTACTGTAACACATTATCACAAACTTGGGGACTAAGACAACACATAAATATTCTCTTACAGTTCTGAAGTCCAGAGGTTCAAAATTAGATTTACTGGGCTATGTTCAATGTATTAACAGAACTGATTCCTTCTGGAGGCTTTAGGGGACAAGACAATCTTTCCTTTTCTTTTGCAGCTTGTAGAGATTGCCTATACTTTTTTGGTTTATGTCACTGTATTAGAGATCCCTTAAGAAACAGAACCAATAGGATAAATATACATACATATATATAAAATAAATATAGACATATATTTGAAACAAAACTTAGAAGTAAATATATATTGTATATTTCTCTATTTAATATGTATAACTTATAGAGATATATATTAATATAGAATATATCAATATACTATGTATAGATAGAGAGAGATCGAGAGAGAGAGAAATGAATTGGCTCATGCAACTGTGGGGTCAGCAAATCTGTAATCTTCAGGGTCAGCCAGCAGTTTGGAACCTCAAGGAAGACTGAAGGTTGTAGTCTCACATGTGAAGGCAGTCTGGACGCAGAATTTCTTCTTTTTTGAGGAAGCTTCCATCTTTTTCTGTTACAGTTTTCAGTTGATTGGATGAGGTGCATCTACACTATAAAAAATCTGCTTCATATAAGGTCTACTGATTTGAAAGATAATCACTTCTAAAAAATATTTCACAGCAATGTCTTTACTGGTTTTTGAATGAACATCTGGCATCTGGACACTGCAGCTTAGACAAATGGACATATCAAGTGAGTCCTCTCTTTTTTTTTCTTTTTTTTTTTTTGAGATGGAGTTACACTCTTGTTGCCCAGGCTGGAGTGCAATGGCACCATCTCGGCTCACTGCAACCTCCACCTCCCAGGTTCAAGTGATTCTCCTGCCTCAGCCTCCCAAGTAGCTAAGATTTTAGGCATGTGCCACCACGCCCAGCTATTTTTGTATATTTAGCAAAGACGGGGTTTCACCAAGTTAGCCAGGCTGATTTTTCTCTCTTTTTTTTTTTTTTTTTGTATTTTTAATAGAGACGGGGTTTCTCCATGTTGGTCAGGCTGGTCCCGAACTCCTGGCCTCAGATGATCCGCCTGCCTCAGCCTCCTAAAATGGTGGGATTACGTGTGTGAGCCACCGTGCCTAGCCGAAATGAATCCTCTTGATAATGCGTTACTCTAATCTCTGCTTCCATTATCACATGACCCTAGCTCTGATTCCTTCTGCATCTCATTTATAAAAACCCTTGCGATTATATTCAGTCCATCTAGATAAACCAGGATAATCTCTTCATCTCAAAATCTCTAACTTCATTACATCATTAAAGTCTTTTTGCCAAATAAGTTAACATTCACAGGTCCTGAGGATTAGGATGTAGGCACCTTAAAAGGGGCATTATTTAGGCCTGTCCTGTGGCCCCCAAAGATTCACAAGCATCTCCCATGCAAAATACTTTCATCTAAATCAGATGTGTTGAAATTCTGGGTATAATCCATTCTGAGGCAAAAATTTAACTTCATTTCTAGATCTGTGAGATCACAAAACAAGTTATCTATTTCCAAAATACAATGGTGGAGCAGACATAGAACAATAGCTATATGTTCCGATTCTAAAAGGGAGGCAATAGAAAGAAGAAAAGAATTATTGATCCCAAGTAATTTCAAAATTCAACCAGGCCCACTTCGTTAAGTTTGAAAGCCTAGAAATAATCTTCTGTGGCTCTGACTTCACCCTGTGAACTCATAGATTCATCTTCTGAGTCCATTCTTATTGTCTTTTAATAGTCTTCATCATTTGACACATTGTTAGGGTCACAGAAAAATTGAATGGAAAGTACAGATAGTTCCTATACATGCCCTTCTCCCACACATGCACAGCCTTGGCGCTATCAAAATCCCTCACTAACTGGTACATTAGTTGTACCTGATTAAACTCCATTCACACGTTTTATTACCCAGACTCCATAGTTTGCAACAGAGTTCACTATTGGTGTAGCACGTTCTCTGGGTTTTAACAAATGCATAATGGCATGTACCAACCATTATACAGAGCATTTCCACTGACCTACACATTTTCTGTGCTTTAACTGTTCATTCTGTCCTGCTCCCAACCACTGGGAATTCCTGGTCTTTATAATGTCTCCATAGTTGTGTATTTTCCAGAATGTCATACAGTGGGAATCACAGTATGTAGCCTTTTCGAATCTGTTTTCACTTACTAATATGCATTTAAGTTTCCTTCGTGTCTTATGATGGGTTGAAAACTCTTTACATTTTAGGGCCAAAAAATATTTTATTGTCTGTATGTGTCATGATTTATTTATCCATTCAGTTATGGCAAACATTTTGATTGCTTCCAAATTTTGACAATTAGGAATAAAGCTGCTATAAATATCTGTGTGCAGGTTTTTGCATGAAAGTAATTTTCCATTCACTGGATCATATGGTAAGAATACGTTTCCTTTTGTAAGAAACTACCAAACTGTCTTCTAAAATGGCTGTACCATTTTACGCTCCCACCAGCAATGACTGAGAGCTCCTGTGACTTTCCACCCTCTCCAGCATTTTGTGTTATCAGTATGTTAGATTTTGGCTTTTCTAGTAGGTGTGTAGTAGCATTTCATTATTGTTTTAATTTATAATTTCCTAATGACATATGATGTTGCACATCTTTTCACACGCACATTTACCATCTGTACATCGTTTGGTAAGGTGTCTGTTCAGGTCTTTTGCCTATTTTTAATCAGGTTGTTATTTTCTTATTTTTGAGTTTGAAACGTTCTTTGTATATTTTGGATAATAGTCCGGTCAGGCCTCTGAGCCCAAGCTAAGCCATCGTATCCCCCATGACCTGCAGGTACACATCCAGATGGCCTGAAGCAACTGAAGATCCAGAAAAGATGTGAAAATAGCCTTAATTGATGACATTCCACCATTGGGATTTGTTTCTGCTCCACCCTAACTGATCAATATACTTTGTAATCTCCCCCACCCTTAAGAAGGTTCTTTGTAATTCCCTCCACCCTTGAGAATGTACTTTGTGAGATCCACTCCCTGACTGCAAAACATTGCTCCTAACTCCACCGCCTATCCCAAAATCTATAAGAACTAATGATAATCCCGCCCCCCTTTGCTGACTCTCTTTTTGGACTCAGCCCGCCTGCACCCAGGTGAAGTAAACAGCCCTGTTGCTCACACAAAGTCTGTTTGGTGGTCTCTTCACACGGACGCGGGTGACAAGTCCTTTATCAGGTATGTCTTTTGCCAATAGTTTCACTCCGACTGTGGTTTGTTTTCTCACTGTTTTGACAGTGGGAAAGATTTTTCACAGAACAAAAGGTTTTTCTTAACATAAAAATTCTCCTATGGCCGGGCGCGGTGGCTCAAGCCTGTAATCCCAGCACTTTGGGAGGCCCAGACGGGCGGATCACGAGGTCAGGAGATCGAGACCATCCTGGCTAACACGGTGAAACCCCGTCTCTACTAAAAAATACAAAAATTTAGCCGGGCGAGATGGCGGGCGCCTGTAGTCCCAGCTACTGGGGAGGCTGAGGCAGGAGAATGGCGGGAACCCGGGAGGCGGAGCTTGCAGTGAGCTGAGATCGCGCCACTGCACTCCAGCCTGGGCGACATAGCGAGACTCCGTCTTAAAAAAAAAAAAAAAAAAAAAAAATTCTCCTAAATCCCAGCCTCTTCTTGCTCTTTTATTGGGTTTGCATTAAATCTATAGATGATGTTGGGAAGAACTGGCATCATGGCAATATTTTTCCTTCCTATACGTGAACATGGGCTATTTCTCCATTTATTCAGTTCTTTGATTTCTTTCATTAAGTTTTATAGTTTTCCTCATATAAATCTTGTACATATTTTGTTAGATTTATACCTGTGTATTTGAGGGGCAGTAATGTAAATGGTATTATGTTTTAAACTTCAAATTCTACTTGTTCATTGTTGGCATATAGGAACACAATTAAATTTTATGTATTAATGTTGTATTCTGCAGCCTTGCTACAATTGCTTACCAGTTTTAGGAGACTTTTTTCAATTCTTTTGGACTTTCTACAGAGGTTATCACAACATCTGAAAACGAAGAGAGTTCTATTTATTTTCTTCTCAGTCTGTATATTTTCTGCTTCTTTTTCTTGTATTATTTCATTACCCTATGGCCTCTACTATGATGTTGAAAAGGAATAGTAAAAAGGGACTTGCCTTATTCTTTGTCTTATTCCTGATCTTAATTAGAAAGCGCCAGTTTCCTACCATTAACTATGATGTTAACGCAAGTTTATATGTTGATATTCTTTGTCAAGTTGAATAAATTTCATCTGTTCTTAGTTTACTGAGAGTCCTTATTGTGAATGGGTGTTGGATATTATCAAATGCTCTTTCTGCATCAATTGAAATGATCATGTGATTTTAAAAAAGTCTTTGATCTATTAATAGGAAGGAATACATTCACTGATTTCCAGACGTTTAACCAGCTGTACCTACCCGAATGAATTCCACTTGGTCGTAGTGTGTAATTATTTTAAAACACTGTTGGTTTTTATATGCTAATACTTTGTTAAGAATTTTTGCATCTGTGTCCATGAGATATATTGGTCTTTGGTTTACTTTTCTTACAATGTCTTTTTCTGATTTTGGTATTGGAGTAATGCTGGCCTCATAGAGTGAGTTAGAAAGTATTCTTATGAAATACTATGAAGCCATTAAAAAAGAATGAAATTATATCCTTTGTAGCAACATGACTAAAGTTGGAGGCCATTATCCTCAGTGAAATAACTCAGAAACAGAAAATCAAGTATCACATGCTGTCACAAGTGAGAGCTAACAATGGCTACACGTTGACATAAAGAAGGAGATAACAGACCCTGGTGACCCCAAAACAGAGAAAATTAGGAGGGGGTTAAGATTTGAAATACCTTTTGTCAATAATATTTACTATTTGGGTGACATGTACACTAGAAACCCGATCCCCACAATTATACAATATGCTCATGTAAAAAATGTGCACATGTACTCCCTGAATCTAAAATATAATATATATTCTTTAAAGCATCCCCTTGACTTCTATCTTCTGGAAGGGATTGCAGATAATTATTTTTTAATGTTTGCTAGAATTTACCAGTGAACCTGTTTGGGCCTGATGCTTTCTGTTTCAGAAGGTATTTAATTATCAGTTTAATTTTTTCAGTAGGTATAGGCATATTTAAATAGTGTACTAATTTCTTATTATGTGAATTTTGACAGATTGTGTCTTTCAGAAAATTGGCCCACTTCATCTAGGTTATCAAATTTGTTGGCAAAGAATTGTTCATAGTATGATGTCCCCTTTTTAAATTCTAATATTAGTAATTTGTGTCCTCTCTCTTTTTTTTCTTATTTAGTCTGGCTTATATATTTTATTAATCGTTCAAGCAACCAACTTTGGTTTCATCAATTTTTCTCTATTTCTTATTTTTAGTTTTATTGATTTTTGCTCTAATTTATTTATTTTTATTTTTATTTTTTATTTTATTTTTTTGCTTACTTGGGTTGTAATTGGCTCTTATTTTTCAAGTTGCCTAGAGTGGAAGCTTAGAGCATTGATTTTACATCTTTTTAGATTTCTAAAAATGCATTAAATGTTATATATTTGCCTCTAAGCACTGCATTTACAATATCCCACAAATTTTGATACGCTATATTTTCCTTTTATTTAGTTCAAAATATTTTTTAATTTTTTTGAGGATTCTTCTTTTATTTATGTGTTATTTAAAATTGTGTTGCTCAATCAAAGTTTTGGAATTTTCCAACTATCTTTCTGTTTTTGGTTTCTATTTTAATTATGACTAATTATGACTCAGAACAGATATTGCCTGTTTTTAAAAAATCATTCATCTGGCAGATATATATTGTATGTCAAATATGCAGCAGTCACAATGGGGGATTCCAATATGATTTAACCTTTGACCTCATAGATCTTATAGGTGACAATCGTTTTTCTCCAAGCCACATTTTTAGGGGTTAAACCTGATATGTGTAATTTTATATTCTTTGCAATTTGTTAGGGTATATTTTATGGCCCAGAATGTGATCTTGGTGAATGTTACATGTGACTTTGAGAAGCATAGATATTCTACTGTTGTCAAATGAAGTTCTTCTAGTTGCCTTTGTTCTTTGTTTCGATCTGTCTTCCACTCTTTTTCTGCTCTCTGTGTTTTAATTATTTTATAAATACCATTTTCTCATTTTTTAGCATATTGGTTACACTTCTTTAGTAGTTGGCCTAGTTTGCAATAAACAATTACTAAAAATCCAAGTCCCCACTTTCAAATAACACTTCACTGCTTCATGTGTAGTGCAAGTATCTCATAACAAAATATTATTTATTCTCTCCTTTATATCATTGCCATCATTAATTTCATTTATACATATGTTATAATCATCATATTGCTATTTCTGCTATTTTGAGCAAGCACTATCCGTTAAGTCAATTAAGAATAAAAAAAAGAAAGGTTTTATTTCATCTTCACTTATTCCTTTTCTAATGTTCTTCCATTCTTAATGTAGGTCCAAGTGTCTGATCAATATAATTTTCTTTCTCTCTGAAGAATTTTGTTTACCATTTCTCGTGAGGCAGATCTCCTGGCAACAAATTCCTTCAATTATTGTTTGTCTGAAAAGTCTATTTCTCCTTCACTTTTAAAAGATATTTTTGCAGGAGAAAGAATTGTAGATTGGTGTTTTTGTTTGTTTATTTTGGGGTTTTGTTTTGAGACAGGGTCCCACTCTTTCACCCAGGTTGGAGAGCAGTGGTATGATCGCAGCTCACTGCAACCTCAACTCCCCAGTCTCAAGCAATTCTCCCACCTTTCAGCCTCCCAGGCAGCTGGGACTATGCTTGGCTAATTCTTGTATTTTTTGTAGAGGTAGAATTTTATCATATTGACCAGGCTGGTCTTAAACACCAGGCTTCAAGTAATCCTCCCACCTCAGCCTCCTCTCTGTATTTGCATGATGTTGGAGGAGACCTTGGCTATAATTCTGATCTTTGGCTCCTCTATAGGCAAGGTGTTTGACAAGAAAAAAACAAACAATCCCATAAAAAAGTGGGCATAAAAAATTGAAACCAAAAGTATGAATCGATGCTTTTCAAAAGAAGACATACATGCGGCATTAATCCTATGAAAAAAAGCTCAACATCACTGATCATTAGAGAAATGCAAATCAAAATAGTAATGAGATACCAACTCGCACCAGTCAGAATGGCTATTATTAAAAAGTCAAAAAATAACAGATGCTGGCAAGGTTGTAGAGAAAAAGGAATCCTTATACACTGTTGGTGGGAGTGTAAATTAGTTCAGCCATTGTGGTGAAATTCGTTCAGACAGAGTGGCGATTCTTTAAGGACCTAAAGACAGAAATACCATTTGACCCACCAATCCCATTACCGGGTATATGCCCGAAGGAGTATCAATCTTCCTATTATAAAGACAAGTGAACACATATGTTCATTACAGTACTGTTCACAATAGCAAAGACATGGAATCAATTTAAATGCCCATCAGTGATAGACTGGATAAAGAAAATGTGGCACGTATCTACCATGGAATATTATGCAGCCATAAAAAAGAAGCAGCTCATGTCCTTTGCCGGAACACGGATGGGACTAGAGGCCATTATCCTTAGCAGACTAACACAGAAACAGAAAACTAAATACTGCATGCTCTCACTTATAAGTGGGAGCTAAATACTGAGAACACATGGGCATATGGAGGGGAACAACACACACTGGGGCCTTTCAGAGGGTGGAGGGTGGATGGAGAGAGAGGATCAGGAAAAATAACTAATGGGTACTAGTCTTAATACCTGAGTGATGAAATAATCTGTAGAACAAACCTCCATGACATGAGTTTACCTGTGTAACAAACCTGCACATGTACCCATGAACTTTACATAAAAGTTAATTTAAAAAAAAAATTATATTGAGATACCCTCAAACTCAAGGAAATTATTTTCTTTAGCAGTTTCCAGTCTACTAATGGGCCCACCAAAGGCTTTAGTTCTGTTACAGTGTTTGTAATGTCTAGCATTTCTTTTTTATTCTTTCTCAGAATTTCCATCTTTCTGCTTAATAAATTGCCCATCTGTACTGGCATGTTGTCTACTTTCCCATTAAAGCTCTTACCATATTAATCATAGTTCGCCCAGCATAGAGATTCTGATATCCCTACTTCAGTTTAGTTCTGTTGCTTACTATGGCCTTTTGTTTTGTTTTGTTGGCCATTTTTTTTTTCTTTTTGAGATGGAGTTTTGCTCTTGTTGTCCAGGCTGGAGTGCAATGGCGTTATCTCGCCTCACCGCAACCTCCTCCCCCCAGGTTCAAGCGATTCTCCTGCCTCAGCCTCCCTAGTAGCTGGGATTACAAGCATGTGCCACCACACCCAGCTAATTTTGTATTTTTAGTAGAGACGGGATTTCTCCATGCTGGTCAGGCTGGTCTCGAACTCCCGACTTCAAGTCATCTGCCCGCCTCGACCTCCCAAAGTGCTGGGACTATGCCTTGTAACTTTCTGTTGAAAACCAAGCATGATATACCAGGTAAAATAACCTTCGGTAAATAGATCTTTAGTGATGTGGCCATAAGTTGTGGGGCAAGGGAAGTTTTCTATAGTCCTATGATTAAGCCTAATCTTTTAGTGAATCTGTGCCTTTGTGTTGTAAATATCACAAGTGCTTTTCAGTTTTCACACCCTTTAGGTGGGACAGGATGGCCAGGGGCGCCTGGGTTTAATTATTTTCCTTCCCGACCTAAATACTGTATGGACTAGAGTTGGCCATTTCCTCTTCCAGATCAGTTAGGCTCTGATACCACCTCAATACATTAGAATCTGATAAAATCATGTTTCTTGGGGTAGGCCTTGTTAAGAAGAACAGAATGCTCCGGCATTTTTGGATATGGTTACATGTTTCCTCTTGCTGCTAGAAGCAAGAGGGAATTTTTCTCTTATTTTTACTATGGGAATCTGGTATAGCTCCTGAATGTAAAACTCACAAAAGTGTGGTGGTTCCCCTATGACTTGGCCTTCCTGTAGTTTTTAACCTTCGACTTGTCCAGACAGATCCAATTTATTAATTACAATTTGGTTTTTCTACCCTATTACAGGTTCCAGCAGAGGTTTCTGCTCAGTAATTGTGATCCTCTGAATCCATCTGTTTCCTCCGTTTTTGGAGGTCTTGGTTTGCCCTGTGATCTCACCTTTCTAATGGATCTAAGAAAAGTTGATTTTTCGGTGTGTTCAGGTTTTTACTTCTTGTTAGTATTCGGTGACAATTTCCAAGCTTCCTACATGCTGGGATAAAAACTGGAAGTTCCTCTTTCCTTTTCCATGAAGGGCCTCACAAATTTTCAGATGAGTAGTTTTATTGTCCTGCTTTTTGTCTACGGAATGTATGGAGTTTCACAATCTTCTTTCATCTTTTTCTTGTTCCCTTGCTTCTCGGCCTTTGGCTAAGATCCAGTGCAGTTATCTTCCTTGTCTTGTTCAGTGCAAGCTTGCAGGTTTGGAATTCTCAAAAGTCTTGTATGTCTCCTATGCATGTCACGAGTATTCACTCTATTAAGTAGGAAGTTCCTCTATAGGCATTTCTTCGATAAACTCATCTCTATTTTTGGCTTCTGTTGTGACAGTTTAAGGTATACATGAGTTACATGCCTATTCGACCAGCCCTCCATGTGACTGAATACTATGAACTTTTGTTTCTTTGCAGCACTAGCAAAATGTTATCAGCCACACCTTCTTAGTAGTGTCTCTCCTAATATTAGTGTTTTTTGAAATCTGGATAGACTGAGGATTTTCAAATAATCACTTCCTGGTTCCTTTTCCCTTAGTTTCTCCCTCACCTTATCTCTTTCCTATCACATTTTACTCTAAGCAAGAAGAAACCAGACTGTGTCTTCCACAGTCTGCTGGCACATCTCTTCAGCTAAATATCTAAGTCTATCGCTTACAAGTTCTGCCTTTCACATAACTGTAGAACGTAATTCTGCAGCATTTACCACATAAAAATACTGTTAGCTCTACAAGAAAGATCCCCTTTTTCCTTTTTCTAATAACATGTTGCTTATTTTTTCCTAAGTCCTCACCACCATCACCTTTGAAATCCATATATTTATCAATGGCATGTTTATAATGATTTAGATGTTTTCTGAGGTAATATAGATTTATTCTATCATGCCCTTCTAAATTCTTCTATTCTATCCATTACCTAAATTAAAAGATACTTCACACATTTAAGAATTTGTCAAGCAGTCAAGCAGCACCCCACTGTCAGTTAACAAAATTTGTGATATTAGTTCCTCCTGTTGCTGTAAAAATGTGCAACAAACTTGGTGACTTAGAGCAACACAAATGTGTTCTCTTGAAATTTTGGAGGTGAAGTTTAAAATCAGCTGCTCTGCTATAAAGTCATGGTGTTGGCAGGGCTGGTTCTCTCTGAAGTTTCTGGAAAATAATTGACTTCCTGCTCCTAGAGGCTATCTGAATACATTGACTAGTGACTCCTTCCTCCATCAAAAAATGTGTAATTTCATTCTCTGATTTCATCATTACATGGCCTTCTCTCTAGCACTGACTTCTCCTACATCCCTCTCATAAGGACGTTTGTGATCACATCAGGCTCAAGTGAATGATTCACAATAATTTCCCTATCTAAAATTTCTTAACTATATCTCATCTGCGAAGTCTCTTTTGCATTCACTGGTTCTAAGAAATTGGATGTGAGTATTTTGGTGGTGATTAGAAAAATTTTTAGCCTACCAGAGATTCTAAGTTCCAGAAGGTTCTTTAGAGAGTAACGAAAGGTGAGAGAAGTCTCTATTCTTAAATAGAACAGAAGAGAAATATTCTGGTTTGTTTGGTTAATTCATTTTATTGTGTATATTTGGGAGTTACAACATAATGTTACGGTACATATTGATAGTAAAATGGTTACTATAGTGAAGAAAACTAAAATATCAATCAACTCTTATAGTTACATTTTTATGCGAAGAGCAGCTTAAATCTATTTACTTAATAAAAAAATCCTAATAACAAACAATTGTATTAACTGTAGTCCTCATGTAGTACATTTCTAGACTTGATCATCCTAGGTATCTCATACTTTGTATCCTTTGAACTACGTCTCCCCATTTCCTCCCACACCCCAGGCAGTCCTCATAACCACTGTTTTATTCTTTGTCTCTGTATATTTGACCTTTTGAAAAATATACCACATGTAAGTGAAATAATGCAACATTTTTCTTTATGTGCCTGCCTTATTTCATTTCGCATAATGTCTTCCATGGTGATCCACATTGTGGCAAATGACAATGTCCCCTTTTTTATGGCTGAATAATGTGTATGTATACATGTATATAACATTTTATTTATCCATTGTTTCATCTATAAACACTTAGGTTGTATCTCAATCTTGGCTATTGTTAGCAATGCTACAATGAACATGAGGGTGTAGATATTTTTATGAAATGGTGATTTTATCTCCTTTGGGTGCGTACCCATCAACAGTTCGCAAAAGTTTCCTTCTCTTCACACCCTTGACAACATTTGTTACCTCTTGTCTTTTTGGTAATAACCACCCTAACTGTGGTAAGGTGATACAGTGGTTTTGGTCTTAATTTCCCTGGTGATTAGTGATGTTGAGCACCTTTTCATATACCTGTTAGACATATTTTTAGGTTCTTTTTGGAGAAATGTCTGTTCACGTCCTTTGTCCATTTTTCAATTAGGTTTTTGTTTTTCTATTATTGAATAATGAGTTATTTATACATTTTGGATATTAGCCTTTCATTAGATACTGGTTTGCAAGTATTTTTCTCAGTCTGTGGGTTGCCTTTTAATTTTGTTGATTTGTTTCCCTTTGCTGTGCAAATACTTTTTATTTTTATGTAGTCCCATTTATTTATTTTTGCTTTTCTCCTCTGAGCTTTCAGTGTGATATTCAAAAAGTCATCACAAAGATGAACATCAAGGAGCCCTTTCCCTATGTTCTCTGGAAATATTCTTTTGTCCTTCCTTGTTACTTGGGTATCAGATCTGGGAAAGAAATATAGACTGAGACATAAGAAGGAATTGCAAGAGTTAAATGAGTTATGATGCTTTACAGAAAGGCTTTTGGATCCTGTTTGGCATGCAATTTTGGTGACCATACATTTGGAGAAATATAAGATTAAGGATATATTTTTGGATTGGGAGTTCCTTATTTGTTTGCAAATGACTATGCTGGCCATTGAATCAGGCCAGCTTCTACAATAGAATTATAATAGGAACTTGAATTATAAATGGGATATTTATAGGTTTCTATGGAGAAGGAAGGATAGTACTAGTTTTGAGGAAACAACGAATTTTGTGTTGCTGAAATATAGGTAACGTCTCAGTAATGACATATTTACTTTCTGGTGACTCCAATCTGCTGCTACTGCAGAAGGTGTTCCCCATAAGAAAACTGATTTCCTAACCAGGGCACTGTAGCTTTCTCTTACAGCTCTCTTTAAAGCTTCATACATATGAAGGATCAAAAGGAAGCAGCATTGCTTTCATTACTATGCAAAGGCCATGTTGTGTTTCAATCCTCAAAGAGTAGGAGCCAAATTTTCTTTCTGGAAATAATGGGGCAAAGTTATGTGTTTTGTTTTCACTGAGCCTGAAAGCAGATTCCACAAAAAGCAGAGCCTGAGAGTGTCTTATGTGAGACGGTGTTATTGAGAAGTACAACACCGGGAAGCAGAAGTGAGGGAAAAGGTGAGTGAAGCCAAGAAAAAACCAATTACTGGGCATGCTATTGATTTGGCTGCTGCAAAATGCAATTGATTGCTGATATACCAGCCGCCACAGAGCTGCACAAACCCATCCCAAGACAGTCTATGTTAAGAAGGGGAGAGATGGGTAAGGAGTACTTAACTTCCCCCTGCCCCCCTCCATTTACCAAAATTTCAGCCAAGATCTAGTGCTTCTCAATTGTGCCTTATGGCTTCTTAGCTAGGTTCTATTGTTTCTCAAGCCTTTCAATTCACCAGGGTAGTCCTGGGGGCAGAAAGCAAGAGGTATATGACACAGGGATGAAGCAAGATGCTACAGAATCCATGCAAAGCCAGTACACATGGCAGAGGCATAAACCAGAGAAGAATTAGACCAGTAGCTTTGAAGTATCAAATAAGAGGTTTTTTTTTAGGTCTCAAAAGTGCAAATACTGATTTTGAGGTTTGCTCCTAATTACACAATGAAATATTATAAATACTATTTTGGTGATTGCTATAGCTTGGATATTTGTCCAAATCTCATGTTGAAATGTAATCCCTAGTGTTGAAGATGGGGCCTGGTGGGACGCGTTTGTGTCATGGGATGGGAACAGATCTCTCATGGCCTGATGCTGTCATGATAGTGAGTAAGTGCACGTGAGATCTGGATATTGTAAAATGTGTGCTCCTACCCCTCCACTCTTGCTCCCACTTTCACCATGTGATGTGCCTGCTTCTGCTTTGGTTTCTGCTGTGAGTTAAATCTCCCTGAGGCTTCCCCAGAAGTTGAGCAGATGCTGGCACCATGCTTCCTGTACAGCCTGCAGAATCATAAGCCAATTAAACCTCTTTCTTGTATAAATTACCCATTCTCAGGTATTTCTTTATGGCAGTGCAAGAGTAGCCTAATACAGTGATGTTTTATGTGTAGCATACTCAAAATACGTTTACTTAAATCTTCACATTTCTTCACTATTAAAAAAATCCAGAGGACAGGATTTGTCCAACAATTGATTATTAATCTTTTTACTACCATTTTGTTGCTGAATTGAGATAATTAATATTTATGAAGGATTATACAAAAATGCTAGTGACAGATTTCTGGAATTTAAATGCTTCCTATTTAGATGTCTAGCACCAAACTGTCTTGATATCTGCATAAAGATTTGAAGGAAACGTGGTTTAAGAATTTATTTAATGGAAAGTATGATGGGATTTAATCCTAGTAGTTGGGTGGGTGGGTGGTTATGCAAATAGTTTGCCATGAAGCAAAGATATTCAGACACCCACAGGAAAAAGCTGTTGATATTTAAATTAGAGTCTATGTTCTCCTCAGTCTTTCTGCTACAAGATATTCTATAGTTTTTGCTGAATATTCAAAACTGAAAATAATTCATCTTTGGAAACAAGATTTCTACTTAAAGCCTTCACTTTCTAAATCTTTCAGAGCAGCTTGTTTTCAAAAATACTTAAACAGATCCACAGATGGCAGAGATTTAACATTTTGGTAGACCACACATGTGGTAATTTCAATAGGAAACTTTTATGATGATATAACTCATTTTATATGTAGCATGCATGAACTTATTCTATATTAACCTGAGTGTGAGAAACACCACATTATTATTATTACTTTTTTTTAGATTAATTTAGACCTGGCTCTGAGACCTTGTCACTCAAACAAGCAGAATATCCATTATTATTCATGGTGCTCCTCAATATTTGGTGTTGGGATAATGGGGAAATGCATGATCCTTTTGCTATTGTAGTAGGCATGGTCAGCTCTGCTGCTTCTACTGTAAGATGACACTATTGAATGCTAATTCTTTGCCTTTTATTTCTCAAAGACTAAGCCGAAAGGCGTAATTACTGGTACTTGTAAGATGTTAAAGCTAGACTTATGCATTGGCCTGTATCTCTCCAGGTTATGCAGTCCGTTCTCTGTTTGGGAGTGGAGTGCAAGTTCCTGTCAGCCATAAATCCTTCCACACGTTCCAAACTCTGCCCTCTGGGAGTCCAGTTCTCTTTTCAGCTCTACCAAATAGATCCCTCTAGCTCCCCAAGTACCTGTCCCTTTCTTCCCTCACCTTTGGCAAAACTTCTGTTTAACTTATTCCTCAGAGACCTGTTAAAGATTTTCCTTTAATTCAAATCCAGAGAAGTTGTTAATTTTCACTAAGCAGTAAAAAGGGGTAGGACATTATAAATTAACTGGAATCTTAACACTGTAATCCCAGCTACTTGGGAGGCTGAGGCAGGAGAATCACTTCAACCCTGGAGGCATATTTTATAGTCTAAAAGCAATTCTGTATACAGTAATTCCGTATATTCCCCATAAAAATGTTTGTGCCTGGTATGGCGGCTTACACCTGTAATTCCAGCAGTTTGAGAGACGGAGGCAGGCAGATCATTTGAGGTCAGGAGTTCGAGACTAGCCTGGCCAACATGGTAAAACCCCATCTCGACTAAAAATACAAAAATTAGCCAGGCGTGGTGGGCCATGCCTGTAGTCCCAGCTACTAGGGAGACTGAGGCAGGAAGACAGCTTGAGTCCGGAAGGCGGATGTTGCAGTAAGCCGAGATTGTGCTACTGTACTCCAATGTGGGTGACAGAGTGAGACTCCATCTCAAAAAATAAAAAATTAAAAGTTTGTGAGCTAAATTTAATGTTGAATTATAGTAAATACTATTCATGGGTTTTCCATAACTTTCTTTCCCCAGCCTTAGTTCCTTCTTTCAAGTTGTTTTGATATTTTGTTTTACTACATAATGTGTATTTTATGACAAGATGCTTCTATTCTTTCTGTAAAAGTATGGAGTAGGAGGAAGGAAAGATTGCTTAAAAGTGTTTTAAAAATAATGGTACAACTCTCATATATTCTGAGATACTTCTCTTAAAGGGAGTCTTTGGTAAATTTTCTTAAAATGTCAGTGACTGTTTCTTTTATTTTCTGCTTGACAATTTTTGCTTTCCATATCTAGTGTAGAGTTACACATGATCTTTGTATCATGTACATGAAATGGTTGCTTCAAACTACACTAAGAGTAGTGGGACATTCTGCACTATGGTGTGGAACAGTATTAGGTAGAGTATATTTTGGACTTAATTATACACACACATTCAAGTTCTGTTCAGCAAAAGTGCATTTTCTTATAAAATCCAAACTCCAAAATGTGACATTTTTCAACTGAAGGAGAATCATTCAGTATCAAAGAAATGAGCAATCACCAATGAGGATGTGGACCACAGACAGGGACACAGAAAGCTCATGGGAGAAAAGGAAGGACTTCCATAGTCATCACAAACAAAATACACAGACACAGCCATGAATGTCAGGGCTTACAGAAAAACAAACAAACAAAACCTCCTCTATAAATAACATTTCTTTTCTATAGAATAACATCTGAAATATTGGCTTACTAGATAAAAGCTGACCTATATCCATCCACCCAACCATCTTTACCTTAACCTTATTCACTGAGATTAAAATCAGAGATATATAAACTGTTCAAGTGCACACAGCTAGATGATGACTGATGGAATAAGGATTTAGCCGGGGGTGTTTTTACTGTATATGCCCCTCCGTTTGTGAGATGTGGACGAGGGAACATTTTCTTAGTTCTGATATTAGTGCAGCATCCCTTCAAATATTACAGTTTGAGTGAAAGTTTGAGGTGGAAACTAACCTCTACAGCTGTATTAGGTCGTTCTTGAATTGCCATAAACAAATACCTGAGACTGGGTAATTTACAGGAAAAGAGGTTTAACTGGCTCAGGGTTCTGCAGGTTGTACAGAAGCATAGCAGCATCTGCTTCTGGGGAGACCTTAGGGAGCTTTTTACTCAGGGCAGGAGGCAAAATGGGAGCAGACGCTTCATTTGGGGCAGGAGGAGCAAGAGAAAGAGACCGTGGCAGGGAGTTGCCACACCCTTAAAAATGACCAGATCTCAGAAGTAACTCGCTAGGAGAACAGCACCAAGGGGATAGTGCTAAACCATTTATGAGAAGTCCGCCATGATCCAATCCCCTCCCACCAGGCCCTACCTCCAACATTGGGGATTACAGTTGAACATGAGATTCGGATTGGGTGGTAACAAATACACAAACTATATCAACAGCTAAGGTTAAATTATAAATGAATAATCTTATTTTCATTGGCATCTGGGTTTAGCTCATAATTGATAAGGGAGAAACCTTTTGCCTTGTTATCAAATGATAAATGGCTGACCTATCAAATATGATTAGGCAAAGAAAGGATAAAGCACATGAGAAAAACATACACTTACAAAAAAACTCACAAAAGTGGTGAATCTAAGGGGTGAAATTTATTGCAAAAGGTAATATTTTTCTGATTAATCACCAGGAATTAATTAATTGATTGATTGATTGAGATGGAGTCTCGCTCTGTCACCCAGGCTGGAGTGCAGTGGCACAATCTCAGGTCACTGAAACCTCCGCCTCCCGGGTTCAAGGGATTCTCCTGCCTCAGCCTCTCAAGTAGCTGGGATTACAGGCACCCGCCACCACACCTGGCTAGTTTTTTGTATTTTTTTTAGTAGAGACAGGGTTTCACCATGTTGACCGGGATGGTCTCAAACTCCTGACCACAGGTGATCTGCCTGCCTTGGCCTCCCAAAATGCTGGCATTAAAGGCGTGAGTCACCACACTCAGCCATGACTAGAATTCAGAGGACTGCATTTTATAATCTAAAAGCAACATGCAAAAAGTCCCCACTAAACAATTACACATCTACTTATTTTAAATCTTTCACTTTTAAAAATTTAACTAAGTGAAACTTGAATTCAATCAATTTGAGCTGTTCAGTTTGATTTTGTTCATTTACAGTTTCCATCTGGGATTGGAAATATATGCTGCCAAAGGAGGCCTAGGAAGGCGGCTTGTATGAGTTTCCCATCTGGAATCTCTGATTCCAGGCCAGCAATCTCCTGAGATACCTTATATTGGGTCACTGCCAGATATAGGGTTATTTTGAGTGTTTAATGTTAGTATGAAACCAACGTGAAACTATGTGAGGCATAGAACATCCATAGAGGAGACAAGTTCTTCTCCAGTAGGTAAGCAATACTAACCAAGAGTACAATCTTTGGAATCAGACATGTGTCACTTAGACTTAACCACTTAGGTATTTGGCATTAGGCAAATTATTTAATTCTTCTAACCCTCAAGTTCATCATGTGCATTTATTATAAGGATTATAGAAGGAAATATAAGTAAGGCACTTACCACATTACCTATTAACTAATAAAATCTCAATAAATCTCAATAAATGATATTTTCACAAATGATATCTCACTTTTAATGTCAATGGAAAGCATATAATACAGTATCATTAACACAATGTTGCACAGCGTATCTCTAGAACTTATTCATCTTGTGTAACTGGAACTTTATACCCATTGAACAGCAACTCCCATTTCCCCCTGCCTCCCTAAGCTCTTTAAACCCCCATTCTTCTATCTCTTTCTGTGAGTTTGACTATTTTAGATGTCTCATACACAAGGAATCAGGCAGTATTTGCTCTTCGGTAACCGATATATTTCATGAGTGTAATGTCCTTCATGTTCATCCATGTTGTTTTATGCGCCAAGATTTTATCATATTTAGTGCTGAATAAGATCCCATTGAATATATATACAACATTTTCTTTATTAGATTGTTTCCATATCTTGGGTATTATGAATAATGCTGCAATGAACACAGGAGTTAGATATCTCTTCAAGGTCCTGATTTCAACTTTATTGGACACATATCCAGAAGTTGGATTGTTGGATTGTATAGTAATTCTCTTTTAAATATTTGGCTGAATCTCCATACTGTTTTCCATAGCAGCTGCATCATTTTACATTCCCACAAACAGTATACAACATTCTCATTTCTCCACATCTTTGCCAACACTTGTTTTCTTTGTTTGTAGCCATCCTAAGAGATGTGAGGTGATGTGTCCTTGTTGTTTGGATTTGAATGTCCCTAATGAATCCTGATGTTGAGTATCTTCTCATATATCTTTTGGTTGTTTGTATGTTTTTGGAAAGATGTCTATCCAAGCATTTTGCTAATTTTTTAATAATGTTTTCGGGAATTGTTTTGCTGTTGAGTTATATGAGTTTCCTATATATTTTGGAGATTAACTCCTCATCAGATACATTGTTTGCAAGTACTTTCTACCATTACTTAGTTTGCCTTTTCACTCTGTTGAACGATTACTTTTCTGTGCAGAAGTTTTCACATATGTTTTCTTCTAAGAGTTTCATAGTTTGAAGTCTTACTTTAAGTCTAATCAATTTTAGTTGATTTTTGTGTCTATTGTAAGATTGCTGTTTAATTTTATTCTTTTGCATTAAGTTTTCTCAGTGGCATTTGTTGAAGAGCCTATCCTTTACCCATTTGCTATTCTTCACATCCTAGTTGAAGATTAATCTTCGGTTACTTTTGTTAATATTAGTGCCTTACTTGGTTTATTAGACATTGTGTTCTTGGTGGAGTGTGACAATGACCTTCACGGGTTGCATTTATATAACATACAGGAGTTCTCAACTGTCCTCCAGTGCTGTAGTCCTTTGACCATAACTTCTAAAGGAACACATGACTATTTTCTATCAAGCTTTTAAGGAAAGAACACCTAACCAGTTTCTGGGGTTACTCTCCTCTTGTATAGCCCCCAGGCCTTCCATGTAGATAATTCAACCTAATTTATTCAAAGGCCTAATCCTGCAAAAGACTGACTGTGCATGCTGAGAATATGTTTAGATCAGCTCTACCTTCAGCTTGGAGACATAAAATGCAAAAAACTATCGATTATTTCTAGTGAGGAAAATAGCCTAGAGTTGGATAATCCAAGGCCTACTTAATCTCTGTTCCTGGAGGGAAAAGGATAGAAGGAATGAGAAATGTTTTTGTTTTTCTTTGTCGAGATAATATTAGTTAAATAATAAATAAATAGTAAAATTTTAAGTGATATTCCATGATACTATGTTAGAAATTTGTGTGGAAGCAATACTTCAGAAAGTTTTATACATCAAGTTAAAAATATAGAGTGTTTATCTCCATAGGCAATAAAAGCATAATCAGTTTTTCTGAGCAAGGAACTAGTATAACTAGATTTGCATTTGTTATTAAAAAAATTGGCAACAATGTCAACCGTGGTTTTGAAGTGTAGCAGACTGAAGTCAGGTGTTTACGAAAGGGTTTACAAATGATCATGGAGAAAGTGGTTTTAAGGAAAATGGGGGCTTTTGCCTGAGTGATTGAAATAATATTTATCATATTAACTGAGCTAAGAAATGCTGTACAAGTTAGGAGTAATTAGAGAGTTCGGCTTTTTGAGCTGTCAATCCTGTACGTTTCTATCACTTAAAAATTGGCCTGCAGATGGTACCCAGTATTATGATTGTTTAACATTTATTGACTATTGACAGTGTGTTAAGCCTCATGTGAAACATTGGAAAGGCATACATATCTGCACAATCCCACTCCCACCTCCGTCTGGTCCTTCATTTTGTTATTGTCATAATTTATTGGCACTTGTAAGTTGCTCATTGATTTGTTATTCACTTATTAATTACAACTCCATGATAAATAGCAAAAAAAATTTAAAACATTTTAGAAGTGCATTCATTTATCATTCAAAGCTTGATAGGAGATTGATATATGATAATTGCTTACAATTCTGTTCAAATATGGGTTGTATGTATTTACTATACATGTACTAAATGCTTTGCAATTTTGCAAATAGCTTTACATTTGTAAACATACCTTATCTTCAGCTTAATAAATATAGAAAATTACTGTGTTATAGTAACATATTTAAAAATCACAGAAAAATCCACATAATAATATTACAAATATCAGTGCTTGACACACAGAGACACACACAAATACAAGTAGTTTTTTTGTTGTTGTTTTGGAGACAGAGTCTCGCTCTGTCGCCGAGGCTGCAGCGCAGTGGCACGATCTTAGCTCACTGCAATCTCCACCTCCCGGGTTCAAGCAATTCTCCTGCCTCAGCTTTCTGAGTAGCTGGGACTATAGGCGCAGGCGCCTTGCCCAGCTACTTTTTTTTTTTTTTTTGTATTTTAGTAGAAACGGGGTTTTACTGCGTTGCCCAGGCTGGTTTCGAACAACTGAGCTCAGGCAATCTGCCCGTCTCGGCCTCCCAAAGTGCTGGGATTACAAGGCGTGAGCCACCGTGCTGGGCCACAGTTTTTAATTAAATAAAAAATAATTATATACACATTTAAAATAAATTCAGAATTCAATTTCTCCTTCTCACTACTGTTTACCTCTCTCTGAGAAGTGACTACCATCATAAACTTAACAAATTTGATCTCTTTCCATCCAGTGTTGTACTTTTACTACATATATGTACATCTTTAAATAATATGTAGTATAGCATTGTGTACTTTCAATTGTTAATTAAATCATTTTACTCTGAATTTTCTTTAAAAGTATTCACTCATTTTATTCATGATCTCTTGTTAAATTTAACTAGTGTTTTGTACTAAATCTCTAACTGTAGAAATTGTTATAATGTATTCATCTGTTCACCTTTTGGTGGACATTTGAGTGGTTTCTGTTTTTGCTATTGCAAATATTATTCCAATAAACATCTTTATGTGAGTACCATGTTGCACATGGAAGAGTTTTCTCCAGCACTTGAAATTCAAATTGCTGGGTCTTTGGGTATTCACATGCATTTGTATTTTCAATTTTAGTAAATATTGCAAAACTTTTCTTAATATGATTGAACTATCTCACAATCTAGATAGGAGTGTATGAGATTTTTGTATTTTCACTGCACATCCCAAGATTTGATATTGTTTTCTTTCCTTCTATTTTATTTTAATTTGGCTAATCTTACAGTTTGGAAATGGAACCACCATTACTCTGACTTATGTTTTCCTGATTGCTAGTCAGAAGGAATACCTTTTTATACACTTATTGGCCATTTATTTATTTTTGTTAGTAAATTGCCTTTTCATATATTTTGGCTGTCTTCCTATTGAGTTGTTCTATTAATTTTTAACTGCATAATGGAGACTTAGTTGACACGTAATAAAATGTGTAATTTAAATTATATAATTTGATGAGTTTTGATCAAACTATATATCCATGAAGCCATCATCACAGTCAAGATAATCATTGTTAGAAATCATTAATATATTCTCAACAACAATTTTGGCTGTTACATATTTTGCAGTATTTTCTGTCACTGGCTTACTGTTTATTATGATATTGTTCACAATTTTAAACATCAAGGTACTCCATCCACTAATCTACTTTTTAAATAAGTTTTGCTATTTATATTAAATCAAAGGAATACTTTCTAGGCCTGAGAACTCAAGGATATCCTCCTATGTTTTATTCTAATATTTTTAAAGTAACTTTTCTTATATTGAGGTAATTAATTCATATGGAATTTATTTTTATGGTTTGAAGAGAAACTGAATTTAATCGTTTTCTGTGTAGATAGCCAGTTGTTTCAGTACACACTAAATTTCCTCTTTAATCCCTATTGATTTGTAATATTACTACTATTACATGCCAAGCTTTTTATGTACTTCAGGCTGTTTCTCAAAACTTCAATCTGTTCAATTGAATTGTTTCTTTATTCCTATACCAATATCACAGCAATAGGATTATTAATACACTACAGTCAAGCATTGTATCAGGAAGGGCTTTCTCCTTTTATATAATTTTTCATATAATAATGCCTATTTTTTCTTTACTCTTTCTGGTTTCATTCTATTTCTGTCTTTAACTCTCCACCTCTATTTCTATCTCAATCTATCTCCTTTTTATCAACTTATAATTTGAATCAGAATTGCATTGAATTAATAAAGTTGGAAGAATTCCTATTTTAATATTAGTACCTCCCATATGCTAATATTACATTTCTCCCCATTAATTCAGTTCAACTTATACATCCTTCAACTTTGTTTTATGTATTCTTATGTGCCTTACAATTTTTATGCTATTATAAATGTTTCATATTGTTCTATCACATTTTCTATTCAGATATTCATGATATTTAACAATTTTATTTATTTTTTCTACATTAAGTATCCTGCAATAATATTTTCTGATTATTTTCTATGTGTTATGAACATATACTCTTTAGTATTCTATGTAAATAATATTAACCTTTCATCTGTTAATTTCTCTTATTGTTGTCTTTTTCTCTTATTCCTGTTTCTTATTCTTCTCTTTTTCTTGTCTTTTCTAATGAGTTTGAATTGTCAGTTAAATATTAGATAGCCATGTCAATAGTAAACATTGCATCTCAATTCTTACATTAATTACAATGTACCTAAAGTTTTACCATAAAGATGTTTACAATTGATGTTTAATAGATATTCTATGATTAAGTATGGGAATTCTCTCTATTCCAGTTTTGCTAAATGTTATTTTTATTATTACTAAATTTGGAACTGTATTGAGTAACTTGTCTGTATTTAATGAGTTAATCTGCTTATTTCTTGTATTTACTGTATTAAGTAAACAATTTAAATATTATTGCTCTCCTACGATAAATCCCATTGATGGAGATACATCTTACACACACATACTGACACACACACATTGCTACATCAGGTTTGCTTGATTTATTTAATATATTTACATTTATATTCATAAGCAAGGATGTTCTATAATTTTCTTTTATTGTCTTTTTTTGATATCAATTTTTTATCAGTCTTATAAAATTAGCTGCACACATTTTTGATTCTCTAAAATATTTAACATAAGAAATACATAATCTTATTATATTAATTTGTGCTTTTATCTCTACTATGTCCTCTCTTCTATGTAATTTAGGCTTATTTTGTGGTTCTTTCTCTAGCTTCTTGATGTAATTTCTTAGCTTATTTAGTTTCAGTTTTTATTGGTTTTGATTACATAATATGTTGTTAGCTATCAACAAGTTTGAAAGCTTTTAAAATAAATTATTTGTGACCTTGTACACAATTATCTCATTAGTAGATCATAATTTTTTTTTATTCTGCAAAAAGAATAAAAAAATGTAAATGCATGCTTGAAATAAGTTTATATTCTCTTCTGGGCATATATAGAGTTAATATAAAAATATGTACAACATAGTTATATATTATTAAATAACTATTATATATTATGTAATATATGTGATGCATTATTTATAGTTTATAGATTATATAAACATTTAAAAAGTTATATTAATATAATTATATGTAATATATATGTGTATCTAATTATATGTAATTGTGTTGTACATATATGTTAACCACTACTATCAATCCTCTTAATATATCACAGTGTGGCACTGGCCAAAGGATAGACCTATAGCATGATCAGAAATAGAGTCCAAAGATAGACCCACACATATATGGTTAATTAATTTTCAGCAAGGATGTCAAGGCAGTTCAATGGTAAAAGATTAACCATTCAAACAAATTGTGCTGATACAATTGACCATTTGGGGCCAAAAAATTCTAAATCCCACCTTGCACCACACAAAAATTAACTTGCAATAGATCATAAACCGAAATATCAAATTTAAAGTCATAATACTTATGAAATAAAACCCCAGAAGAATATTTGTGAGCTTGAGTCAAGAAAAACTTCTTATTTAGAACTCAAAAATCATGAACCAACTTTTTGAATCAATAAATGTCTTCCTCAAAATTAAAAGGTTGCATTTCAAAGAACACTGCAAAGAAATAAAAAGATAACTCTTCAGACTAGAAGACAATATTTACAAAACACTTTGCGATGAAGAATTTGTGTCTGGAATGTATAAAGAGCTATTATAACTTAGAAAGAAAAAATAACCCAAACTATGTAAAAGATTTGAGCAGAGATTTTCCCAAAGATGTAAAAATAGCTATTAAAAATGTGAAAACATGTTCATTATTATTAGTCATTAGTGGAATGCAAATTAAAACCACAATGAGATATCACTACACATTTACTAGATTGGCTAAAAGAAAAACAACTGATAAGACCAAATACTGGCGACAGTATGAAATATCTGGAACACTTACATATGAAGTGATGATGCGAAATAGTACAGACATTTTAGAAATCAGTTTGTTCATTTTTTACAAAGTAAAACATTTATCAATTGACCCATCTATTCCAATCCTAGGTGGAGAAATAAAATATGTGTTCACAAAGAAATCTGCGTGGGACAGTTTATTGCAGCTTTATTCATAATTGCTGAAAAGTAGAAACAATTCAAATGTCAATCAATAGTTAAGTAGTTAACTGTGGAACACCACTCAGTGGAATAATTTTCAGCAATAAAATGGAAATAAATAGTGATGCATACAACGTCATGGATGAATCAAAAAACATTATGCTAACTGAAAGAAGCCAGGTTCAAAAGGCTGCACATGGTAGAATTTCCTTGATATGATGTTGGGAAGAGCCACAACTATAAGGTCATAAAAAGGAATAGTGTTAGCTAGAGTGGCTGGATGTGAGGAAGGTGGATTGACTACAAAAGAGTATCTGGGACCTTTTTGGGGTAATGCAAATGTTCACGAAATAGTGGCTGCAAGACTGTGTATTTGTTTAAAAATGAGTGAAATGTAGAAAAATATAATTTTATTGTTTGTTAATTATAATCCAATAATGTTGACTTAAATTTTTAAAATAATTTTAATATAGAGGCCTTACATTTATTTTATGGGAACATTACTCCTAAATATTTTATGTTTTTGATACTATTTTAGATCTCACATATAAGGCATGCTCTCAATAACTCACAGACTTATAAAGAAGAAAAAAAAGCACGTAACTTTTTATGTGCTTTTAAAAAATTCAGCCTTGAATTCTTAAAGCATAAAATCATGTTTAATTTTATTGTCTTGGTTAAGTTCCAAAAAAATCCGCTGAACTGTTACATTCATTCTAATTTGTAAAAAATGCTTTTGGATTTTTCCTTGTACACAATTATCTCATTAGTGGATTATAAATTTTTTTTTAATTCCACAAAAAAAATTAAAAAAAAATTAAGTTCATATATCTCATGTCATTTATTCCAGTCTCCACAGCTTAAAAGTACCAGACAAGGCCGGGTGAGGTGGCTGTGGCTCATGCCTGTAATCCCAGCACTTTGGGAGGCCGAGGCAGGCAGATCACCTGAGGTCAGGAGTTCGA
>NW_012118932.1:7273768-7275707 GCF_000951035.1 Colobus angolensis palliatus | reverse complement strand
TCTCTACTAAAAATACAAAAATTAGCCAGGCGTAGTGGTAGGCACTTGCAATGCCAGCCACTTGGGAGGCTGAGGCAGGAGAATTGCTTGAATCCTGGAGGTGGAGGTTGCAGTGAGCTGAGATCGTGCCACTGCACTTCCAGCCTGTGCGACAGAGCGAGACTCTGGCTCAAAAAAAAAAAAAAAAAAAAAAGTAGCACACAATAACTTCCAATAATGCTCTTCTGAATGTAAATGCCATTTAATTATTTTTCTCACTTTTATAATTCAATTGCCTTAATTCTTTAATGTAAGGTATCTATGTTGGATGTGTTCTATTTACAAGACTCATTTATGCCAGCTCAGCTCTAACTTCCCATTTTTATTATTATTTCTTTTTTGAGGCAAACTCTGGTTCTGTTGCCCAGGCCGGAGTTCAGTGGTGCAACCTTGGCTCACTGCAACCCCTGCGTCCCAGTCTTAAGCCATCCTTCCACCTCAGCTTCCAAAAGAACTGGAACTACAAAGGCGCACCACCATGCCTGGCTAATTTTTGTATTTTTTGTAGAGATAGAGTCTCAACATATTGCCCAGGTTGTTTATGAACTTCAGAGTTCCAGCAATCTGCCCCATTCTGCCTCCCAAAGTGCCAGGATTGCAGGTGTGAGCCTAGGCGCCCGGCCTTATTTCCTATTTTTTAAATAATAGCTTCTCAATTTCCCTCGAGAAGAAAATTCAGGGCCACATTCCCTCTGTGAATTTAAGCTGACTTACTACATGCACAATCAGGCCACCACACACCCTGCCCACAGCAAATGATTTAGGGATCAACAAATGGCTGATGCCAGATTGATCAATCTTCAGAATTTTTCCGGATGTATTTAGAAGATGGAGCATTCTTTCCATTAAGCTTGTAGAGACGTAGAATGCCAGGGACTGCTGTCTGGTGAGAACCTCTTTGTTGATAGAGCCAGCACACAGGAAATCGGAACTGAGGGACAGGGACAGAATTCTGATAATATCTTTGGTTCGATTTTCCTGGAAGCGAAATTGGTTTCTCAACTTTTCAGTTATGTGAAATAATACACTAACCTTTTTTTTTTTTTTTCCTGGAACCAGTTTGAATGTGAGTATCCTCTGATTTACTGAGGCACAAAATGGAACACTGGTCTGAAAGCAAAGAGGTCTCACGTACAAGGCATGTCCTCAATAACTCACAGACATATAAAGAAGAAAAAAAAGCGCATAATTTTTTTCTATGCTAAATTAATTGATTACCTCACTCAAAGGATTACCTCACTTTTGAGAATATTTATAAGAATAAATTGAATTAACTAAATGTGAGCCATTCCCTTATGCAAGCCAAGAGGCTAACAATATTTTCAAAGTAAATACAATCTTAATTTCAGTAGAGAGATGCGGTCGTACATAAACTCAGATTCATGTTCTATTTAATGCTACTGGCAGCTTTTTGGACTGATTTTTTTCAAAGATCGAGATTCTTTAATTGTAAGTTTTCAAGATCAGATAAGGAATATGTGATTCCAAACACTTAAAAAAAATGATTTTGCCATCTGTGTTAAAAAAAAAAAAAGCACATAGAGATGGCCTCAAGCACTGTTATCAGAAGCTGGAAATAAAATCAAAGACCCTGCCAGACTTCTCAGATCAAATACCTGTTCGTTACTAACCACTCTTTGCCATTTTTGTTAATTATACTATTGTTAAATAAAAACTGAAAAATCATGTAGTAATCTATAACATTGAAAATATTGCTAAGTACCATTTTTAGAAAGCAATAAATTAGAAATCAGTCAACATCTATGGCTACTTAGCTTCTAATAATGATTTATTAAAATTTTGAACTTAACAAAAAGTTCAGTAAATAATTTTTAGGGCCGGGCGCAGTGGCTCAAGCCTGTAATCCCAGCACTTTGGGAGGCCGAGGTGGGCGGATCAC
>NW_012118932.1:7255112-7273593 GCF_000951035.1 Colobus angolensis palliatus | reverse complement strand
AATATAATTTTTAGGACATACCCATGTGAATTGTGTAAAAAACTTAATAGCGTTACTGGGGCTAACTCAAGAAAGTTTGTGCTTATAAATATACATAAAATATCAGTCTCTGTACCTCGGTATAGTACAGTGGGCCTCTACGTCTGTGAGTTTTGTATCCTTCGATTTAATCAGTCATGGATCCAAAATATTTTTTTTAAAAAAAGATAATTTTATCTGTACTAAATATGTACACACATTTTTCCTTGTCATCATTCCTGAAACAATACAATATAACAGCTACTTACATAGCACTTACATTGTGTTAGTTATTATAAGCAATTGAAAGACAATTTGAAGCATACAGGAGGTAAGATGTTTATGGGTTATATGAAAATAATATACATCATTTTACATAAAAGACTTGAGCATCAGCAGATTTTGGTATCACCCGGGGCAGGGGTGGGGAGCTGAAACCAGTTCCCCGTGGATCATAAGGGTGATTGTATATAAACTGCCTAAGCATCCAGTATGTCATCAACACACAATTTTAATAGAATTGCATTAAACCTATATAATAATTTAGAGGTAATTGACATCTCTTTTACATTGAGGTTGACACTCTGTAAGCATGGTATGTCTTCTCATTTATCTAGGTCTTCTTTGGTTTCTGCCATCAGCATTTCATGATTATTTTGGATACATATTCTCTGAAGTAAGCTTAAGTAGTATCGTGTTTTAATTTTTGACAAAAAGGTAGTTGATTTTTGTGCATTTCTCATAAATCCTGCAACCTTGGTGAATTCACTAAATAGGTCTAGGCTTTAAAAAAATAGATTATTTAGGATTTTCAGTGCAGACGATCACATCATATGCTAACAGGAGCAATTTTACTTCTTCCTTTCCAATCTGTATGACTTGTTTTCTCATATTTGCATTAGCTAGAACTTCTGATTGAATAGAGTAGTAAAAGCAGACATCCTTACCTTGTTTCAATCTTGGAAGGAAAACAGTCCATCTTTCAGCCTTAGGTGTGATGTTAGCTGAAAGTTTTGGTAGATGCTCTTAACTATACTCTATTTCCAATGTGTTGTTTCTTTGTTTTAATCATAAATTGGTGCTGGATTTTTAGTAAATGCTTTTCTGTGTCAATTGATACTATCACATGATTTTTCTTGTTAAGCCTGTTGATATAGTGAATTAAATTGATTGATTTTCAAATGTTGAACCAGTCTTTCAGACCTGGAAAAGATTCCATATGTAATGATGATTAATTATTTTTATACATTGCTGGATTTAATTTTCTCATGTTAAGGGCTTTTATGTCTAAGCTCCTGAGAAATATTTGTCTGTATTTTCTCCCTTTTACCCTTTTTACTTTGTACTGTTTTTATGGGTTTGTATGATAGATCTAGATAGTATCTGGATAGTATCTAGATGATAGAAATTTGAAAAGCTCTTGGAACCATTTTCTCACCGTTTCTTTGCCTTTTTTTCCCAACTTTGTGGAGATTCACCCTACACATGCACATCTTAGTAAGACTCAAGAAAAAGCTGATCAGATTTCTAGATTTCTGTGTAGATCCCTCTTTTTCACAACTCTGCTCTACAGTTTCCAGTTAATTTAGGCTTCCTAATCTGTGTCTTCTCAAATCAGTGATACTTCTGTGTTTTTGGGGTGTGAGGGAGAATTCCTCTCTATGATGGTTAATTTTTTGTGTCAACTTGGCTGGGCCATAAGGCCCAGATATGTGGTTATATTTATAGATGTTCCTGCAAGGGTGATTTTTTTGTTGTTTATGTTGTTGTTGTTGTTGTTAAAAGTAACTTTGAAATCTGTGGACTCTGAATAAAGCAGATTGTCCTTCATAATGTGGGTGGGCCTCACCTAATCAGTTAAAGGCATGAATTAAACAAAACACTGACCTCCCCCAGCATGAGAAAATTCTGAAGCAGATGAATTTCAGTCTTAAGCAGCAAAGTTAGCTTTTCCCTAAGTCTCCTGCCTAATGGCCTTTGGACTTGAACTGGAGCACTGGCTCGGCCCTGAGTCATCTCTAGTCTGCTGGCCCACCTTATAGATTTTGGACTTACCAGTCTTAATAATGCATGAGCCAATTTCTCAAAATATTATATTTTTTTTTCTGTAAATGCATATCCTATTGGTTCTATTTCTCTGGAAAGTCCTGACTAATGCACTTTCTGTGCTCTATGATCTGAAATATATCTCCAGGAAGAAAAATTGTATGACATAGTACTCACTTTTATTTGCTTCATTTTTCTCAGAGACCACAGTTCTGTGCTGCTTGTAGTTCAATGTTTAAAAATATATTTCATATATTTTTCTGTATTTCATATCTGTTTCTGTTTTCTAATTACTTTCTAGGGTGTGAGGTTAAATCCAGTTCCTATTACTTCATTATGGCTACAAATTAAAGTCTAACTTAATTCAAAGTCTAAGAAAACAACTCAGTTTCCACCTCCCCTATAATGTTTTGTTTCTGTTCTCCAAATATATGTTAGTCCTTTTATTAATTTGTCTGTAAATGGAAATGTGAATGCTTTTTACTTAACAGAAAGAAGACATAACATTTGTCTATAGTCAAACAAACTTGAGTTTACATGCTAGCTCCACCACACACTAAGGGCTATGAGCAGTTTATGTGCCTTCTCAGATCTATTATTTCCTCATATAACAACTGTGAGTAGTAATTGCTTAATAGAATTATTGGACATAAAGCACCTGGGACACACTGTACCCTCAACAATTGCTAGGGTACTGAGGACAATTTCCTGGGAAATTCTCCACCCTTCTCCTCCATGTCAATGTAAGGTAAAGCCGTAATGCCATCTTGTGTATTAAGTCCATGTTTTCCAAGGTGCATTCAGTACAGGTGTAGAAACCTGGTAGTTGTAAGACTTAAAGCTCAAGTATTGTATGCGGCAGCCATGTTTCCTGTCATCATGAATAACAGAGACAAGAAGGATGAAGACAACGAGGAGGGGGACAAGCAGGAGGTAAAAGAGGAAGAGGAGAAGCAGAAAGAGAAAGAGAGAGAAAGGATTTCTAAGATGACAAAATATTTTTCTGGTAGTATTCAATTCTTTGGAATAATTTTTTTTCGTAAGGTCCAGACACCAGCTGCATTCCATTCTGTGAGTTCCGTGAAACACCTCACTACCCTTACCATAAAATTTCACCTTGGTTTAAATTAGGTCAAATTTAAATTTTGAGTTTCGCAATCCAACAGTTTTTCACTAGTAGTGTTTATCTGCTTTTTAGCCTTGATATTTTTTGTTACCTTGGACATTTTAATTCATATATTTTCCACTCTGTAGTAACCCAGATAATGATTAACTGTTTCACTCTCTAATACTTTGTAAGATTTAAAGAGAGTTTTTAAACAATACATATTTGAGTTTATTAATGGTGTGCAGTACAGAAGTCAGCGTAAAGTCAGTAGCAAAACTCCTCATTCTATGAATACATTTTATTAGCCTTTAAATGTTCCCACTTGCACTGTTTCTCATAATCCCAAATCTTTGATTATAAATAACTTTAATTACAGCCCTTCTTTTGCATGGCGAAAGTAATGAAATACGGAACTTGTTGTTGGCCAAACTTACATGAATTCATAACCTAACAATTGGTGCGAAATATGTAAATATTGAAATATGTCTCCAGTGTAACCAGAAAAAAAAGTGTAACAGTGAGTCACAAAATAGGTTCACCTCAGTTCCACCTAAATAAACACTGCATAAAGCATTGTTCAACATTAATTTACTTCTTCAATAACTCACTGCAGTGATAGAAAGTCCCAGGGAACAGTTTTGAAATAACATGAACTATCTTCAAGACAGACCCAAAGTGGATCTAGCAATCAGAAATCTTCACTTAGAAATCTAGAATGGACATAAAGAGAGTATGTGTCCCAGACTCCTGCTTTCAAGTAGTTAACATCATCAAACTTTATTTTAGGTACAGGTAACTGTGACCTGAAAATATATACTGCTTTGGCTAAGGTCTCATTATTTTTTTGAAAATGAAATCATGGCAAGAATCTAGCATTCATCTATTGATTCAATTGTTTATATAGCAAATAACTATGTGATGAATACTTATTACATGCCAGTCACTGTTTTAGTTGGTACGGGTAAATGGCAAATGAGTCAAACAGAAGATTGGGTCTTATAAATTTTATTTTAACAAAATAATTTCTTCTACATATATTATTTAAAAAGAGATTTCTAATTTTCTTTATTTATTCCTAATGAACTCATCAATTATTTAATCAATAGGTTACAACTCACTCTTATTAATTCTCATTTTAATGCTCAAATTCTCACAGATCTGTCCAGCGGCAATGCATTAAATTTGGATTCTGTGTCTTTTTGGCTTGTAATCATTATTGTTTAACAGCTTCCTTATTTTCTGGAATAGCAAGTTTTTTCAGGATTATTCTGAGTATTCTAGTTGCAACTCTGAAATTAGGCATTTCTCAAGGTAGCCCTTTATTATTTTTAATGAGAATAGTTTCCAGAAACCCATATCTGGGTGATGATAGGAGTACTTATTGCTAGATGTCTCTCAATACAGTGCACTAGAAGGACCCAATGTCATGTCTGTGGTATATCTTCCTAATGCGTAACGTAAATCTAATCTTGAGTAGACCTCAGACAAGCCAAATTGAGAGGAATTCTACAAAATAAATGGCTCGCACTCTTTAAAAGTACTAAGGTAATGAAAGAAAAATAAAGTCTGAGGAAATCTATACTAAAGACAACTAAAGAAATATGACAACACAATGGAACATGTGATCCTGAATTGGATCCTACCACAGAAAAATAATAGTACACAATGAACTATTTTAAGTATAATTGTGAGTATACTTAAAATAATTGTTGTTAGTGCTTCCATGGAAATGTAGAAGATGCAGTGTTCTCATGATACCACTATGGAAAAGAAGATAAAGGAAATGCAAGTTATTTACTATATGGAATTTCCTGATAGCTTGGTATGGTATAATGAATATCAGTCTTGGATGAAGAGGACACAAGGTCAATTCCCAGCCTTATTCAATACTAGTTCCTCAACAATGAGTAAGTCACTTACTTAAACTGACTCTCATTTATTGTGAGATAATAATGTGAAAATGTTTTAAAAACTCCAAAGCATTTTATAAATAATAATCATTGTTAAATGTAGATTAATGTAGTCTTCTTAATCTATTTCTTTGACTTTAGTCTGTTCTCCTGGGTCCATAGTTCACAATGTTTCAGTTTCACCTCCCTCACCCAAAGTTACTGGAAAATATTTTCTTCATGAATGCTACTCCAAAAAGCATATATTTTTTCTGTATGCCATGATGTAGACCGAAAGCAACTTGATGGCAAGGAGCACTTCATTGTCTTCATATCTTGCCAGAACAAAAAAAAATACCTGGAGGAAAAAGGATAAATTCAGTAATGTTTGATGAGTGAACAAATGATTATGGGTAGCTGGTAAAAGCCAGTGGATCCGGTATCCAAATATTTCACTATCCTATCTTAGGAAAGTCAACAGAGTGCTCTCACTTTTGCTTTCTTACTTGTAAAATCAAGAAAATAATATCTGCCTTAAATGGCCCTTGTGAGTCAATGAAAATAATGCCCTTGCATGTGCTTAACACATGTAATATGCCATGTGTATTAGCTTTCTAGGGCTCTTTTAACAAAGCACCACAAACTTGGGGTGGCTTAAAACAATATAATATTTTTTTCACAGTTTCGCATCCAGAAGTCTAAAATGAAGGTGTTAACCGGGTTGGTCCCTTCTTAGAGGCATTGAGAGAGAAACGGTTCCATCCTTCTCTCCTAACTTCTGATGGATTCAACAATCCTTTATGTTCCTTGCCTTGTAGATGCATCACTTCAATCTCTATCTTCATCTTTGCATGGCTTTCCTTTTGTGTCTGTCTCTTCTTTTCTGTCTCTTTATAAGGACACTAGTCACTTAGTTCAGAGTATTCCAAAATGGGGGAGAGAGAAGACAGCATTCTCTCATTTCCAGAATGGAATTTGATGTTGCTTCTATGCATTAGTGCTTTGCTAATGATGACAATGTCTCAGGATTTTGATGGGGTTGATATGGTGCACAGCACATCTGGTGGTACCCCATTCAAGGTTGCATAGATGATAATAGCTGATACCCCACTCTGTGTAGTAGCAAAAGCTGGTACAATTGGTAAAACTAGATGATAGCAGTTTGGGAATTTCTGCAAATACTGTCCACCAGAAATACTGGTAGTGATACCCTGTACAATTTTATGGGTCCAGGCAATATTAACAATAGCCCAAAGGACTGCAGATAATAAAATCATAGGAGAAGAAGATAGAAGAAATTAGATAGATGAAACATATCCTAGAGAGTCTTCAGAAATAAGTGAGACTATTCAGAGTATCGAAGGTCTAGCAATTTCTGATATATGCGAGTTAGCAAAATATAGCTATGTTTTTTTGTTTCAGGCCTGTGAGGTTGCAAAACTTAGAAGCTTCCCACAAGTTATTTAGGCATAACATTCCCTTTTAAGTTATTAAGATATGTAAATTTAATGGGTCTGGATAATTTAATTCAATAATTATTTTTGGAATACATATGTCATAGGCAGAATGTGCCCCCAAAGATGTCCACACACTAATCATTGGATTTTAAGAATAGATTACCTCAGTTGACAGAGGAGACTTTGCAGATATAATTAGAAGAGGAGAGTTTAACATGGGGAAATTATTCTAGATAGTCTGGGCGGGTTCAGTTTAATCACACAAACCATTGAAAGCAGATATGTTATTTATTAGAAGTAGAGAGTTTAAAATAGGGAGATTATTCTGGATAGTCTGGGCAGGATGAATTTAATCTCACAAACCATTGAAAGCAGAGAAGTTTTTTGGTAGGGGGCAAAGGAGGTATGCAAGAGGGCAAGTCAGAGACAATCAAATCATGAGAAGGGCTTGACTTGCCCTTTCTGGTTTGAAGATGGTGGGAAAAACACCATGAGAATGCAGGTGGCCTTATGGAGCTGTGACAGGCTCTCTGCTGACAGTCAACATATATAGAAGGACTTCAGCCATACATTCACAAGGAAATGAATTCTGCTAAGAACTTACATGAGCTTGGAAGTAGATTCTCCTTTAGAGCCTCCATAAATAAACTTGGCCCTATAGACAAACAAACAAACAAACAAAATCCAGATAAGCCATGCTGTATCAGGATTCTAACCACAGAACCGGGAAACGTCATATTGCTTCAACCCACTAAGTTTATGAGAATTTGTTACCACAGCAACAGAAACCAAGTTCTGTAAATAATGCAGATACATTTTTCTAGGTGCTAGAGACATATAGAAATTAATAAAATGTGATAGAGTTATTTCCATTATTTAGACTTACAAATAAGTCAAGAAAAGGCAAGAAAGTAGAAGGATTTCTTTTGATTCAAAATATTAAGAGAGACTGCTTAGAAAAATTGAAATATGAGTTGAGCTAAGTAGCATTTTCAAGACAAAGTGAATTTTGCTAAAACGAATATTAATGTCAATTTATGAACAATGTCCTCTGTTCCTTCCATAAGGGAAAGAGTGATCATTCCAATCTAGTTTTCTTTGAATGTCCGTATAGTCTGGACAACTGTTAATTATCCCTACCTTTTTTGATGGATGGATAGATCAGTAGTTAGCAGGATAATATACGCATAACCATTCAAGAATGGATTGTCCTAAGTATAACGCACATGAATTTATATGAAATACACTTGATTTCCCTTTTTTCTTTTCCTTAACCTTTTTGTAGATTACAAAATTAATGTTTATGCAAAAAATTAAATATACCAGGACTTCAAAGAAAATCAAAATCACCTGAAGTCATATCAAGTGATAAATACATTACAGATTAGAATGTATTTTTCTAGTCTTTATTCTAAACATATTGCACTAATGTAATTATTTGTTTAACATCAGATTGGAATCACATAACATTAAATACTTTTGTAAAATCCCTTTCCACAGCATATCATTATATTACATAAAATATTACATGTCATTGTTAATGCTGGCATAGCAGCAACACCGTATGTGTCACCAATTATTTGGAAAAATAGACTGTTTTCTAAATTTTTACTATTTTAAGATATGCTATAGTAAAAACTATTATAGAATAATCTTTCTATAAACAAATTATTACTTCTTTAGAATAAGCATTCCATCTTCAATAAAATGTACTGCCTTAAATTGTCCCATAAACGGTGTATCATGGAACCAGTGTCTAAAGGAGACACAAATAATCAAACTAGAAAACAACAAAACAACCATATTTTGAGATATGGAGTCAGGGTGTCACAGTTATGAAAAGGGAACTATAGTTCCTATAAATTAGTTTTGAGCAAAATCCTGGGAATATATCCAACTGTGGAAGTACGAAAACTGCTTTAATTTTTTAAAGACAGGGCAGTTATTAAGTTGCTTTTTTTTTGAGACGGAGTCTCGCTCTGTCGCCCAGGCTGGAGTGCAGTGGCCGGATCTCAGCTCACTGCAAGCTCCGCCTCTCGGGTTCATGCCATTCTCCTGCCTCAGTCCCCCGAGTAGCTGGGACCACAGGCGCCCGCCACCTAGAGACGGGGTTTCACCATGTTAGCCAGGATGGTCTCGATCTCCTGACCTCGTGATCCGCCCGCCTCGGCCTCCCAAAGTGCTGGGATTACAGAGGTGAGCCACCGCGCCCGGCCATTAAGTTGCTTTCAACTAATGAGTCTTCTTAGTATTATATTCTTCTACCAAGGATTATTTTGAGCAGGATTTTAAAATTTCTCTAGCACAACAAGTAAGAGATCTCTTTTGGCCTTATAGCTAATGGATTGTATAGATTTCCAAACCCAATTCTCCTTGCTAAAGGAAAAGCAAAACAAAACAAAAAAAACTGACAGCAACGGAATGCCTTTTATGAGCCAGCCACTATTCTGGCACTTTATAAATCTTATTTAATCGTCATCCCAAATCCTGTGAAATAGATAAATATTTACTCCATTTTGTAGATAAGGAAATTGAAAGTCTGAGCACTTAAACAATATTAATATACCCCAAGTAGCATTGTTACCAAGTTGAAAAACCGTAATTCAAAAACCACATCTGCACAGTCTGAAAACTCAGATTTTCCTCAAATAATGCTGTTCCCATGAGATGAAGGAGTGGAATAAGGATGAAGTGAAGAAGAGATGAGAAAAGTATAAAAAGAAATGCAAATGAAAAGAACAGAGGGAGAGAGAGAGGAGAGACAGGAGAGGGAGGGAGGGAGGGAGGGAATGAAAGAGTGACAATGTGATGTCGACATTTTTTTCTTATGCCATTAAGTGTATTAACTTGAATGACATAAATAGAATAATTGTTCAATTTGCCTTAGACAACACTCAAAGAAGAAATAATCAGTTTTTGTTTTCAGTAGATTTTCTCTAAAATATTTTTATAAAAGTGTGAAATTATAGTAGAATTAGTTTTCCTCATCTCTTGGAGGCTTTTGGTATTTCCATCTTTATGGTTGGAAGGAAAATCAATGGTATTGCTGAAAGAACTTCATGGCATTAAAGACCTAATTGTAAAATCTTCATATTCAATTTGTTTTTAGGTATTTATGTATCTCAAGCTATGAAGCTTGAGTTACTTTTGCTTTTGAGTTGGCTGATTATTTCAGCTAGTTCTCAGAAATCTATATATCTCATCTCTTCATAAGAGAACATTCTAAAAGCTCCTGTCATTTGGAGGTAAGACATTGTAGTTGGCTACTTCCTTCTGTGGACTGACTCTTGTTTCAAGGTCTGGAATAGCCCCTTCAAAGCCGAACTGTGTTGTCTCTCTCCAGACTACATCCATGTCTTCTGTGTTAAATGCCTAGCTATACCTGCATATATATGTAAAAACTGTTACAGAGATTAAACCTCAATGGAAACTCAAAATAAAACAAAACAACAATTATCTGTTAGAAAAAAGCTGATAATTCTAAAACTTCTACTGAATGCAATACTTACTCAATATATCTAACCTTTTTTGCCATATAAAGAAATTAAGTTGTTCACAATGGATCATTATTGGTGTTTTCTCTAGGTGAAATCATATCCAAAATAATTATTTTTTTTTCTAAAAGGGACTTTAAACAGAAATATAGTGTTTGAGTCCTTAAATGTATAAAAACATTTATTCAATGATATTTTCAACCATATTTTCACATGATTTTTTTCACACTCCCTTTAATGTTACCTTATCATTATTTCATATCCAAACTCCAAATTATTCGTATTGTGGATAAGTTGAGCCTACAGAATAAACAAACAATCATCAGCCAAAGTTTTCACCTCTGCCTTTACAAAGACAATACATCTGAAAAGAAAGACCTATCACCAAGGAAACACCAAATCACTAAGGTTTCTGTTTCCCAGAACAGACTTGTAAACCGGTACCCACCTTTCAGGTTCGGTTACCAAACACGCTATTGAAATTTACTCATGCAATTTTCTCTTTCAGACACTAGCTGTGTCAATATGCATTCTTTTTATATCTCATTTTTCAGTTTCCTTCAAGAAAAATAAAATAAGATAACATAGAGTAAATGAATGATGTCTTTTGGGGCTGTATACTTATAGGAACCCCATTAAAATGTTTTTATTAAGGTGCATATTACTGTATATTGTGTAATGCCAATTTTAATGTAAATATAAGATTGCTTATGCTGTATGGGTGGAATTGTCAAAATTATGCCATTTGTGTTTTGTAGTTTGTGCATACACAAGTGTTTCATTCTTGCCAAAGCAGTGAAACTGAATAAAACCAAAACAACTGCTTTTTCTTTACTTCTTGATACCTGCACATTCTAGTAACATTTTCTAC
Organism: Colobus angolensis palliatus; assembly: GCF_000951035.1. Lineage (NCBI taxonomy): Eukaryota > Metazoa > Chordata > Mammalia > Primates > Cercopithecidae > Colobus > Colobus angolensis. Next base: position 7,262,710 of record NW_012118932.1, on the reverse strand, counting down.
TTTTATCTTAGTGATAAGTGAAGAAGGATTGAAAGGCAAAGGAATGATGTTTTGTTTTAGTTTTCCTTTTCCTTCTATGTTGTTATTTTCAGTGCAAGTGGTTGGCTAATACAGAAAAGTAACATGAATGAGAAAGGATATGACAAGGTTCTTTGGTCATTCATGTGTCTTAGAACACAACTGCCTTCTTCCTGCATACAAAGCAAGTTTTGGTTCAATTAGAAAACATGTCAGTGCCACTACATTAGTTGTAGACATAGCACCCTTGTCAGACACACACTCTGAGTCTGCATCTCAAGTCTACCAGAATTCTGTGCTCATGGTACACTATTACTATGTGTCAATGGAAAACAGGACATACACATTGTACACAATCCATTGTTCTATCCGGACATCACTTATGAAGCATAAGTTCAGAGTTCCTAGATAAAACTATTAAGACTTTCAAGACAATGACAGCAGAGCAGTAAACCAAGTATTTACCCCTTCCGAGCTTGAGGCCCTATATGAATGCACAGTTTGAATGTTCATAAAACCATTCTTGTCATTACCATTCATTGACTGCCTGCATATTCCCAGTGCTTTACATGCTTTTTATTTTTCAATTATGACAAGATTGTTATCTTGATTTCACAGACAATAAAATAAATATTTGAGAGTAATTAATCATTTACAAATTAACATATTCAATTGAAGAGTGAGAGATCAAACTACAACAAAATCTGGACTTGGATAATTTTAACTAGCCCTTTAATATTGCCAGAATGTATAATCAAAATTGATGGAATTGTTTTTATAGCATGGCTTATAGAAATAAGTATTACAAGTTTATAATTATACTACAGGCAGTCCTCACTTGCGTGGTAAAATGCTCTCTGAAACTTACACATGTTAATGTAATGTAATCACCCTCCGTTACCATGAAATGGAATTACTTATGTAATTCATTATGTTTATATAGTGGTTTACTATTTGCCATTTTTATTGTTGTTGTTCATTAGATATTATTTACCATACTGTGAGGGTTAATTCCATCAGACCTAGAATTAGCCTGAGTCGTCTTGCTAAAGTATCTGCGTAATACTGACTCTTGGTCAAGGCATGAAATGTACTTAATATTGTTGCTTGGTAATCATGTGTCCCTGGACTTTTATAGCAGTTTGTCAGTATTGTTCAATCAAGAAAGTGATCCTGGCAGTTTGTACCTGGTCTCAGTGCGAACCCCAGAGCGTTCTGCCCCTGGGGCTGGTACCATAGTAGGAATATACTTACATGGCCCACAGAGTATTAGGTATCCCCTGGTTCCAAGGTGAGTTGTGCACAACTTGGTAGTACCTAATCAGAGAGAAAAAACACATCCAGACAGCCCTTACACACAGCTAGGAGTCATGCCTTGCCTCTCAGGACCTCTTGCTGTAAGGCCTTTGGCTGTGATACCTATCCTTGCTTTAATGCTATTTGTCTGTTGTATTCATTTGTGACCTATAAATTTATATGCATTGTCATTTGGAATCCTAATCACCTTTAGCAAGCAATCCTGTCTACCACCATTAGTAAATGTACATATGATATTTTCCAGCAATTTTATGTGAACAATATTTTGTGTTTTGTTACTTTTAAAAAATGTATGTAAGCAATACCATAATGAGGTACAGGTAAATTCCCTTACCCTGAGATATCTCTTGTGCCCCATTCCACTTGATCACTTCTGCCCTACACCATGCAACTAGGCTTAAAATGTTCATTATGGGAGGGGAGGTGGGACAAGATGGCAGAATGGAAAGGTTCACTGATCCTCCCTCCCTAGAAGGACACCAACTTCACTACACAGAGAAAACACCAGCGTAGGAACCAAAATCAGGTGAGCACTTCCAGTACCTGGTTTTAACTTCATATCGCCGAATGAGGCACTGAAGAGAATAAAAATGCAGTCCTGAATCTCTCACCCCACTCCTCCCTCATCTCCAACAGCAGTGTCCTGGCGTGTAGACGTTCTTTGGGTACTGGGGGAGGGAGAACAAAACAATTGTAAGGAATTGAACTCAGTGCTGTTCCGTTAGACCAGGAAGGAAAACCAGACAAAACTCAGGTGAAGTCTTCCCACAAAGGGAGCATTTAAACCAGTCTTAGCAAAAGGGGAATCTCTGATCTCAGAAGTTCAAACACAAGTGCCTGCATACGTCTCCACTGAGGGCCAAAGTGCTCTGACTCCCTGAGTAAACTTGAAAGGCAGTCTAGGCCATAAGAACTGCAAGGCCCAGGTGAGTCTTAGGGCTGACCTAGGCCCGGAGATAGTAGACTAAGGGTGGTGGGGGTCACACAACGTACTGAGATACCAGCTAGGGAAGCCAAGGGAGTGCTGGCATTACCCCTCCCCTAATTCCAGGCTGCACAGCTCATGGCTCCAAAAGAGATCCCTTCCTTCTGCTTGAAGAGTGGAGAGGAAAGGGTAGGGAGAACTTCATCTTGCATCATGGATCCCAGCTCAGCCACAGCAGGATAGGGCACTGGTCAGAGTCATGATGCCATTGTTCCAGGCCCAAGCTCTCAGATGACATTTCTAGACACACTGCGGGCCAGAAGGAAACCTGCTGCCTTGAAGGAAAGGCAGCCTTTCCAGCCATGTCAGTATTAATCACCTGCCAACTGAAGAAACCCTGGGCCCTGAATAATCTGTAGCAATACCCAGGTACTACATCAAGGGCCTTGGTGAGCCTCTGAGACTTGCTGGCTTCAGGTGTGACTCAGCGTATTACCAGCTGTGGTGGCCATAGGGAAAAACTCTTTCTGCTTGAGAAAAGCAGAGGGAAAAGTAAAGGAGACTTTATCTTGCACCTTAGATACCAACACCACCACAGGGGTAGAACACGAGTTGAGCTCTTGGGGTGTCTAGGAATGCTAGGACTTGACTCTTAGATGGCATTTCAGGACCTTCCCTGGGCCAGAGGGGATCTTATTACTCTGAAGGGTGAAATCCAGGCCAGGCAGCATTCATCACAACCTGACTTAAGAGACCTTGGGCCTTAAGGAAACATGTGTAGTAGTCTGGTAGCATTCTTCATGGCCAGGATTGGAGGTAGCTCTGTGGTGAGGCTCCTCTGCCTTGAGTGGAAAGAATGGGAAAGACTGTGTCTTATGGTTTGAGTGCCAGCTCAGCTGCAATACAATAGAATACCAGGTCACCTACTAAGGTTTTTGATTCTAGTCCTTGACTCCCAGACAGCACTTCAGGACCCACCTGGTGAATGAGGGACAACATTGCCTGCCCTGCAGGGAAGGACAGAGGCTTGGATGGTTTTGCCACCTGCTGATTGTACAGCCCCACAGCCTTGAGTGAACACAGACAGGAGCCAGAGAGTGGTTACAGCAGGCTTGGGGCAAGACCCAGTGCTGTGCTGGTTTCAGGTCTGACCCAGTGCAGTCACAGTGGTGGCGGCCACAGGAATGCTTGTGTCACTTCATGCCCAGCTTTAGGTGGTTCAGAACAGAGAGACTGTATGTTTGGAAGAAAGTAAGAGAAGAAAAGAGCTTCTGCCAGGTAATCCAGAGAATTCTCCTTGATCTTCTCCAAGACCATGAAGGTAGTACCTCTATAAGTCTGAAAGAACCACAGTATGCTGGGCTTGAGGTGCCTCCTAAGGCATAAACAACTTACATTACAACACCTAAGTTCATTCAAATATCTGGAAAGTCTTCCCAAGAAGGACAGAGACAAATAAGTCCAGACAGTGAATACTACAATAAATACCTAACTCTTTAATGCCCAGACACTGAAAAATACCTGCTAGCATCAACATCATCCAGGAAAACAGGACCTCATCAAATGAATTGATAAGGCATCGGGGACCAATCCCGGAGAAACAGAGATATGGGACCTTTCAGACAGGTAATTCAAAGTAGCTGTGTTGAGGTAACCCAAAAGAAATTCAAGATAACACAGAGAAGGAATTCAGAATTCTATCAGATAAATTTAACAAAGAGAATGAAGCAATTACAGAAGAATCAAACAGAAATTCTGGAGATGAAAAATATAACTGGCACACTAAAGAATACATCAGAGTCCTTTACTAGCAGACTGGATTAAGCAGAAGTAAGAATTAATGAGCTCGAAGACAGACTGTTTGAAAATACACCGTCAGAGGAGACAAAAGAAAAAAAAAATATGAAGCACACTTACAGGACATAGAAAATAGCTTCAAAAGGGAAAATTTAAGAATGTATTGACCTTAAAGAGGAAATAGAGAAAGTGATAAGGGTAAAAGCTTATTCAAAGAGATAATAACAAAAAATTTCTCAAACCTAAAGAAAGATATCTATATCCAAGTACAAGAAAGTTACAGAACAGCAACCAGACTTAACCCAAAGAATACTACCTCAAGACATGTAATAATCATACTCCAAAATGTCAAGGATAAAGAAAAAATTCCTAAAAGCAGCAAGAGAAAAGAAACAAGGTACAAAGGAGTTCCAATATGTCTGGCAGGAGCCTTTTCAGTGAAAGCCTTGTAGGGCAGGAGAGAGTGCCATGACATATTTAAAGAGCTGAAGGAAAGAAAACTTCTAGCCTCGAATAGTATATCCGGTGAAAATATCCTTCAATTATGAAGGAGAAATACTTTCTCAGACAAACAAAAGCTGAGGGATTTAATTAATATCAGACACACCCTAAAAGAAATGCTAAAGGAAGTAGTTCAATCAGAAAGAAAAGGACATTAAATAAAAATAAATAATCAACTGAACGTAAAACTCTTACTGGTAATAGTAAGTGCACAGAAAAACACAGAATGTTATAACATTGCAGCTGTGGTATATAAACTACTGCTATCCTAAGTAGAAAGACTAACTGATGAGCCAATCAAAAATAATAACTACAACAACTTTTCAAGACATAGTACAATATAATATAAATAGAAAAAACACAAAGTTAAAAAGCATGGGGAAAAAGTTAAGGCAAGTTTTTATTAGTTTTCTTTTTGCTTGTTTGTTTATGAAAATTGTGTAAATTTGTTATTATGTCCAAATAATGGGTAATAAGATAGTGTTTGCAAGCCTCACAGTAACCTCAAAACAAAAAACACAATAAATACAAAAAATAAAAATGAAAAGCAAGAAACTAAAATATCACCAGAGAAAATCATCTTTGCTAAGGGAGTGAAATAAAGATAGAAAAGTAGACCACAAAATGAACAATGAATTGTGGCTAAATTAATAGTGAATAGCTAACATGTTATGAAAATGCCACATTTTGTAAGTAGACATGGATACTTAATTCATTCTTTGGACATTAGATGATACCAAGAAGTGAATTTAAGTCAGGGTTTACATTTTATGCACTAAACTTAATGTCCAGCATTTTACAGGGCCTGTATTATTTTGCTAGCTGAATTTCCTTTTAAATAACTTAGAATAAAAAGTACATAGGATGTATTGTGTGCTAGCGGCCTGTGGTTGCATAGATCTGTTTTACATTTGTTTCTAGTAGAACAGTGTATACAACATCTACCTTTTCATGTTTTTGTGGTTCGTTTTTGCTTAAAAAACATTAGTTCAAGTCTTACAGAAATCACAGGCAAAAATGGAAGCCACTTAATGCTGATGTGGGTGAGCGCTCTTCTACTCACATCTAGAAATTATTGATAATATCTTACAGACTCTTTTTAACATAAAGCTGAGCTCAGTCATAAAATGTAAAGTTTTCAGAATCAGGAACTAAAGACAAAACTCAAAATCGTGAGCTTACACAGCAGTGACCCATGAGATACTCCACTTCAGCTGACATTCAAGTGCTTCTGGTGGGAAGAAGGCAGGGGCTTGGAGTTTTTCAAAATGAGAGAGTCGAAACTGGACCCACTTTAAGTAATTTTTTAAAAGTGTTTAGCTATTTAAATCAGTAAAAAGTGTTTACTGTAAACATAATAGTATTTAGCTCAATAGTTAACATAATTGTGACTAATTAAAATAGTAAATTTAATGTTTGGTTAGTTTTAAATATATGCAGGATTAAAATGACAGCATATAATGTGGAAAGAAGAAATAGAAATAAAAGTTTCTGAAGTACCAGTTACATTTGGAAAAAGTTAAAAGCATCTGTTAAAATTAGACTTTAAAAAATTAAGAATGTATGTTGTACTTGCTGGGAAAAACCCTAAAATAAGAAGGCTACAAGATGTAATTTCTTGTCAAAAGGAGTGGAAGTCATTTTAAAATATGTAAAAGATTCAGAAAAGACAAAAAATAGACTAAATTGAGTACTGATAAGGTGGACACTAGGGTAATGCTATATTTAAATAAAAATGTGTCAATAATTTTATTACATGCAAATTACTAATTTCCAAATTCTAACTATGATATAAATAATTATTACAGAGCTTTAAAAACCCATCACTACCACTTTTAGCTGTGCAAACATGGGGAGGTAATATAAAGGTTAAAGAACTCAATATCAACTTTTTAATCTGATCTCATCTTTAAAATGCATGATTGCTGTATCAAACAATTAATAATTAAACATAACTGCATATATTAAAGCTCCCATTACAATGCTTTGCACATCTACACATTTACAAATTGTCACTGAATAATAGAATCAAAGGCTGGAAAGTAGCATCCATATTTTGCCACTTGATCTGCAGTTTCTCAGAGCTTCTTGCTGCCAAGTAATGGCAGGTTATCCTCTTAATCAGGGGTCAGAGTTGAGCATGTTAGAACATCTTTTATGTGATTTGAGGATTTGTACCTACGTGTAGTGCTCTACCTCATTTTAATCAGGGTATTCCAAAGATGTTTCTTCTCCCTTTGGTACCATAGAGTTAATCGTGGTACATATATTTTTGCACAGTATTGTTCATAAGGTTGTTGTTACTTTTAAAAACTGTAATCTTTTTGTTAACAAGAAGCCTGATTTGAGTGAGTGAGAATGACAGCTCTCATGCTACATAAATAGAAGAAAAGTATTAGGCAGAACACAAGAAATACAACTTCAGTCCTAAGCATTACTGTCTTATATTATCTGCACAGCGGTCTTGAGCAAAGAAAAAAATTTTTTTTTACATTTTTAAACGGCTTGAATGGGGATCACTGACTAGGTTGATATAAAGACATGGTTTGATCTTGACATTACATAGAATTTTCTGGTGACTCAAGCTGCGAGACAGTAGATTGAGCTGTGTTAGTATTTAGTCATTTAGTTGCCAGTGGACTCTGCTCAAGTATAATCTGGCACATTCTTTAAGAGGAGAATGGGAGGAAGTATCAGCCAACTAGAGTCACTGCTTTTTAGCCTGTGATATACAGCAACATCATTCTCCCGTCTTTTCATGGACAGTTTCGCTATATAGTTTTGGGTATTTAAAACAGAAACAAATATTTCAAGTTGATTGGATTCTAATGAAGTTAACATTATTTCAGTGATTACTATCAGCCAGAAGCCACATTGTAGGAGCATTTACATTTGTTGTTTTTTATTTTTATTTATTTATGTATGTTTTTGAGATGGAGTCTTGCTCTGTTACCCAGGCTGGAGTGCAGTGGCACCATCTAGGCACCGCAACCTCCACCTCCAGGGTTCAAGTGATTCTCTTCCTCAGCCTCCCGAGTAG
>NW_012118932.1:7249490-7254697 GCF_000951035.1 Colobus angolensis palliatus | reverse complement strand
CAATGACTGCAAACATGTTCATGATATAATGTTGAATAAAATAATAGGAAATATTATGTATGCTATGTTTCCAATTATGGAAAACAGTGATTCATCACATCTACTCATCTGTGTGTCCACACTACTCACATGTACACAATCACCACACACAGAACAATTGTCAAAATTATACACACTAAAATGACCATTGTGGCTATCTCTAGTTTCTGGATTATGACGGCTTTTTAATTTCTTTCTTGGATTCTTCTGATTTTCTGCATCATCTACAATGACAAGAATTGTTTTCGTAATTGGAAAACAGCTACTAGATTAATGTTTGTGTAACTATTTAGAAAAATATATACCTAAGATGACAGAGAAAGTAACCGGCAGGATTCGGCAATGTTTCTTAACGTAGTAGTTGAAGGGAGGGAGTTCTCTCTTACCTAAAGCCCAGAATTTTGAGTTGTTTTTTGTCCTATTATTTTTTTTTTTCTAGGCAAGTTTCACTGCCATTGCTAGAGGGCAGGAGAAAGAATGGCCCATTTGTTTACTGATGACAAATAGCAGCTTTGGTCCTTACCTGGGAGGCTGTGTTAACCTGGGCCTGCCTTTTGTGTGTGCCCATGGGTAGCAAGTAGGAATTCAGTGTGGTAGCTGGAACCTGGCTGGGCTCCAATTTGGCGTGTGTCTAACATTGTTTGGGGAACACTCTGTGCCTGTTGAGGCGCAGTCCTCTCTCAGCGACTAGAGCTAAAAAAACAAAAGCTCCTGGTGCCAAGGCTACCGGCCTTCTCTATAAATCACTTATTCTTTCTTCCTGTCTCTTCAAGGGTAGTTTGACCTTAGCTCAGTGCTTGTATGGGCACAACTCATCAATTTTTTACTGACACATTAAAAGACCAAGTGGAAATGGCTTCCCTGATTCCTGAAACAGTGTCAGTCTTACATGTGAGTACTTTTAGAACTACAGGTGACTAGTACCTCCAAGAATACATGTGTGCACATGTACATGCTTGTGTGTATGTATTTACCACTCTGTGTACATTACCAGTAATCTAAATGTATATAGGAATTCTTTTTTTGTTTTTTTAGGAAATCAGAGTTTCAACAATAGCCAATTCAATCCTGTCTGTATCTCTGAATACCAGGATGAAATTCTGAAACAAAGAGAAAGAAGGATAATAGGACTTTTGCTTCTGATTTTTATTTTTAGTGGAGAAAGTCATTAGTGATTATATAGCTTTACTTATACACTTATAGAGGTAGAAATGAAGATCAGAAAATAAAAGAAGCACTCGAGGTCATAGAGCTCATTCACTGCAGAATACACTAACGCCTTCATCTCTTAAGTTTAACTGAGTACTATTTACACCAAATTTTTCAGGGATGGTTATCTTGGTATCACGAAGCACTTGCACAACGTGATTATATAATCCATCATTATTATAATGATAACTTCCTTAGGAAAAATGACTGCAACCATTAAAGAGTTTACCTTGTGGAGTAAGATTGCTGGTGATTTTCTTACTTTTGCTGTTATCCGAATTTTCTAAAATTTCTGTAGAAATATTTGTTACCTTAGTGACAATATACATTTTGGCATAGATATCAGCCTTCATTTTCTGAGTGTTTTGCTAGGTGCTTCACATGGATCAGTTTTGTTACTTAATTTTTATAAGCCATCTCAATAATAGGTTCTTGTAACTGTGTGTTGGACATAACAGAATGCAAAGCTAACATGGCCAAAAGGTTACTCTCAAAATGAACCCTTTCTACTCCCAGAATTCTTCTTGTGATGTCTGCTTGACTTCGAGTGCTATGTTCTCCTAGTAACAACAGGTGATTCTGGAGAGGGCTCAAACTTTAATGCTTTTCTAAGAAGCCACATTAAAATACGAAGAGGAAAGTTTCTATTCTGAATGGGTCTAGATTGCTCTCAGGTCACTGACCAGGAACATTTACCCCACAGAGTCAGCAGACAGGCAGCTGTTCTGGTTGTTTTTTAAATCTGTACAAATAAAGACTTAAAGTGATCAATTATATCTGTGCCCATTAAATACTAAACATGAAAGTCTTCAAAATGAATAGCTGAAGCAGAGGAATTTGGTGGTACGTTTTATGTCTCCTTTTACTTATTAAGATGCCCCCACCCTTTTTGGCTTGCTGTCTAACACAGGACTCAAAGTTGCAATTTAAATAATAGACGTCAACTATGCTTTGAGGGCCCACACCCCCCTAGCTTGCAACCAGTGTTAATAACTAACCATGAAGACTAAGTATCACTCACACAGATCTTCAGAAATGACCGTCTCTGTTTCGTCCAGGACAGGAAGGAACACGACTCCCTGTGTTTGGCCCTGCTCCAGCTCATACTTTGCGATGATGACTTTTGTGTCCATTGTTGGATGTGCCTTACATGTTTCTCATGAGTTAAAATCTCAAAACTCATCTTGAATGCCTTTCTGGAGCAGAATAAGATTTAAGAAACCTACAGGTAGGAGGCTTCTCTTGTAGAATTTGCAGCTCTGGGCTTCAGGATGCTCAAACCTGAATGCACATAGAAGTTGCCAGCGTGTCTGTTGGCCTGCTGCTTGTCTCCTGTAGTTTTTGGGTCTAGAAACAGATATGGCTGTAGTCATTGAAAAATCAAAAAAGCTGTCCAGAGACACATGAGATAATTCGCTAAGCACTACACTCTGACCCTGTGTCTCCTCACTTTGGAGTCAGGTCAGTGAGTGTTGTCACATGTACTCTTCTAGGAACTCAGTTATCCCCTGAGTGGGGAAGGCTGCTGACCATCGCTAGAATCTTCCCTGGACCTGTTCCCTGACAAATCCACATGCTCTCTGGATTTTGAGTGGCTTGCAAAACTCGATAAAACTCTACCTCTGCCCGCAAAGACTTCAAGTGTAATGTTAGAATTAGCAGCCACTGTTATCATCACTGTCAGGAGTCAGAGGTGATAAGAGCAGTTTATGGTTCAGAACCAGATTTATGGATCCACAAAGTCTCTGGTGTAGCCTAGAAAAAGTAAGAGAATACTTCTCAACGTTGATATGCAGCCGAAATCTCCAGTCCTTTATTTACTGGGGAGGGTGCTATTTTTGAACACTAACACCATGACTCTGGCTTTGCTGCCTATTATGAGAGTTCCATTTTCTACCTGGGCCCAGACACCTGATTATTACTTGATCATCACCTAGGTTATCTCCTCTTTGACCTCCATAACAACAAACCTTTATGAGGGTGGTTAGCATTTGGCTGTCTCTGGACCCTCTTTTTAGCCTACTACTCTTTTTCTATTACATGTAAGTGGCTTATCCTTCATGTCTGCTTCTCTCGCACGGACATCCAAGTAACTATCTCTCTGTTTTGCCCCTGGTGGAACAAACATGAAAATTCATGTTTGTGATCTGTATTTGTAAGTCAGAGAGTAGCTTTGTTACCATCAAATGCTATATTTTTATGATATTGACATTCTATAAACAGAATCATTCTTTGGAGCACAGATCAAAGAGAAAACAGAAAGCCACAACAGTTCCCAGTACTGTAATAACAAAACAAAATAAACAAGCAACACGTACATTGGGCGCTTCATATAGTAGGGTACCTGTTCAGTATCAATGTGACATCATGAGTACATTTTTGTTGTTTCTCTTTTGGTCATCAATTTTCTTACCTATAAAAAAGGAATTGCACTCATTGTTCTCAGGAGTCTTTCTGAACACAACTCACCTAAAGCCCCCTTTTAAAAACACCAAACTGTATATTAACAGCCAACCTTAAATGAGAAGATGGGCAGGAAAGCCGAGTGTGTAACTGTGGCTTGGAAGACGGGATAAGGAGCTGCCCCAAACTGTCCTGTGCTTCTTGTCTGTATCAGCTTCGGGTGAGTGCAGAAGAGACTGACTGTGAACACTCACATAGATGTTTTGACTACTTGGTGGTGAGCACACCTCTTTTAGGTAGGATAGGCTCTTTCTTTGAGTCACTGACCAGCCCTTGTTGCCTATAATCATCAGAGGAATGAGAATATTATCCACGGAAAAAGGGATTATTGTTTTTTCCCACGATCACAAAGACACTTGTAGGTAGTCTTTTAATTCCATTTTTCTCAACCCAAGAAGATATCACACTTGTAATCCCTGCCTGCAACACTGCTCAGATTGAATTGTCTTGAAAAGTGCCATCTAATTTTAGTAGCTAACCATGACTACTAGTGACACTGTATGTGATTAGCCCTTCACTGATGTTTTGCCATCCATTATCTCACTTTATTCTCAGAATAGCACACCAAGGCAGGTGCAAGAGATATGATCATTTAATTGATAAGGAAACTGAGACTCACAGAAGTAAAGGCACTTGTCTGAGTCACACAACTAAAATCCGGATTTTCTGACTCCAAATGGTGATTTTTCTTCACAATCTCAAATATGGAGATATTTTATATTCTTCCTGATGTCACAGTGCCATCTGTATTCAATAGCTATTGACCATATATTCTAAGTTCAGATATTATAGTCCATTACTTGCCTCTAATAGTACACGCAAAAGCAAGTATGTCATCCTGGCATTCTTCTTTATAATACAAAGTCGCTCAGGTGCATCTCTAATAAACGGGATGGTTTCTCGCGGTGGCTTTTGCTAGACTTTCCTAATACCATCCAGTCAGGGAAAAGGTACCCTGGGCAAGGAGTAAACCTGAACTTTCATTGGAAACAAGCCTAAATCTTTGTGCACGTCCGCTATTGATTCCTAATTATCGCCAGGAGATGGCGCTGTGCATTAGTAAACATCCGGCTTACAAAAGTTCACGGTTTCCGGGAAAGAATCACCGGGGAAATGGTAAATGAGACAAAAGTTTGTGAGAGAAAAAATATTGAACAGCTGATGCAGGACAAAGGCACATTTGTGGGTTTAGAAGATGGAGTATAAAATTGTGACTTAACTTTTTAATAAGGCATGTAAAACAATTATTTCGCTGTTAATTTTTAGAATATTGCTGGTGAGTCAAATCAAACAGAAATTGTTCTATTCAACGCAATGGATAAGTGCTCAGTAATACAGAGGAGTGTTTGCAGTCTGTTGACATCAGCCTAGCTCTAGAAATGTTAAATGATTATCCAGGTATTTCCCAACCCGAGAGTTCTTTCTTCTTTGTCCAAACTGCTTACTCCAAGCTGTTTCAGGTATGAAAGCAACCTTTGTCTCTTATGATCATCCTC
>NW_012118932.1:7247896-7248285 GCF_000951035.1 Colobus angolensis palliatus | reverse complement strand
TCAAAGACTTCTGAGAAACTATAAATTAGTCAAGCATATGTATAAATGGAGGGTTGTAAGGACAGAAGAGAAGACACTGAACAAAGCAACATTTGAAGAAATAATGGATACAAGTTTTCAAATGTGATTCTTGAAAACACAATTTATAGATCCCAGAAGCTCCAAAGACAAACTCCAAAGACAGTGAGTGCAACAAACAGAAAAAGCTATACTTAAGAGTTTCCTGGGAAAGCTGCTGCAAACTAAACGTTAAAATAATACAGTCATGCATCACTTAACCATGGAGATACATTCTGAGAGATGTGTTGTTAGGTGCTTTTGTTGTCATGCGGAACTCATAGAGTGTACTTACACAAACCTAGATGGTATGTCTACTATGCACCTAGGCT
>NW_012118932.1:7238031-7246273 GCF_000951035.1 Colobus angolensis palliatus | reverse complement strand
AGCTACTTGGGAGGCTGAGGCAGGAGAATCACTTGAACCTGGGAGATGGAGGTTGAAGTGAGCTGAGATCACACCACCGCACTCCAGCCTGGGTGACAGAGTGAGACTCCATTAAAAAGGAAAAAAAAAGCGTAGTATGATAAATACCTACCTAAACTACTATATAGTCACTTACTATCATTTTCAAGTGTTATGTAGTGTACAAAATTGTGTATGCCATATACCTGGAAGCAGAGTTGTCTACCCTAGTTATCCACAAACACAGAAGCATAGTATTGTGCTATCATGTTACAATGGCATGAGTTGGTCAATAAGTGATAAAAAATCTTCAGTTCTATTGTAACCTTATGAAACCATCATTTTATATGTGGTTTGTTGTTGACAAAAACATTGTTATATGGCACATGACTGTATTTTAAAAGAAACTAGAGAAAAAGAGACATTTATATAGTAGAACAATAATAACAATGACAAAATCTCATTAGAAACAGTGGAGGTTAGAAGGCAATGACAAAAATATTTAAAGTGCTGAAAGAAAAATCTGTCAAACTCAATCTCTATGTACAGAAAAAAGAATTTTATAGATAAAGTTGAGGCATTTCACACAAAGAAAACCTGAGAGAGGCCGGGCACAGAGGCTCATGCCTGTAATCCCAGCTGAGGCGGGCGGATCATGAGGTCAAAAGATTTAGACCATCCTGGCCAACATGGTGAAACCCTGTCTCTACTAAAAATACAGAAAGTAGCTGGGAGTGGTGGTGCACGCTTGTAGTCCCAGCTACTCAGGAGGCCTAGGCAGGAGAATCACTTGAACCTGGGAGGCGGAGGTTGCAGTGAGCCGAGATCATGCCACTGCACTCCAGCCCGGTGACAGAACGAGACTGTCTCAAAAAAAAAAAAAAAAAGAAAAGAAAACCTGAGAGAATATACTGCAGTAAGACTAACACAGGAACATAAAAGGAAATTCTTCAAGCTGAAGAAAAATTACATCAGATGAAAGCCCATTTCTGTAGAAATATATGAAAATAACCAGAAAGTGTACATATGTAGATAAATATAAAGTATCTTTGAACTCTGTCTATCTAAACACACACTCACACACTTCTTATAATACCTGTGTTTATACAAAAGTTATTTAGGAGTCTATAACATATAGAATTGAAATACATGTTAACAACAGCACAAAAAATATGCGGGTCAATGAAATTATATTACTGTAGGGGTTTTAAAGTGTTTATGAAATAGTTATGACATGATTTGAGGGTAGCAGTGATCAGTTAAAATTTAGAAATACATACCAAAACAAGTCATGATTGACCATACAGAAGACTGGACATGAGGATCTGACATATTCAGAAATACTTTTTTACAAAAGGGGAAATACTTTTTTAAAATCCAAGATGGTTAAGATCGTAAACTTAAAAAAATATACTTACATATAATTAAACTGGTTTAAATATTCAGTGTGAGAGGCAAAGATTGTCAAACCGAATATGGAATCAAGAATAATAATATGCTGCTTACAGAAATTACCTTTTAAACACAAATGCAGAGGCAGGTTAAAAGGAAAAGTATGAGAGATAATATACCATACATATTCAAACATTTTAAAAGGTGGCATTTCCATATTAATATCAACCAAAATAAATTTTAAAACAAGAAGCATTACCAAAATTAAGGAAGGGTATTTCACAGTGATGAAAGAATCAATTCATCAAGAAGACAAAACTGGCAAAACTGAAGAGAAAAATAATCTGTTATCATAATTGAAGATTTGAACATCATTTTTAGTAATTGATAGAATAAGTCTAGAATTAATAGAGCA
This sequence comes from Colobus angolensis palliatus, assembly GCF_000951035.1. Taxonomy (NCBI): domain Eukaryota; kingdom Metazoa; phylum Chordata; class Mammalia; order Primates; family Cercopithecidae; genus Colobus; species Colobus angolensis. The sequence goes on along the minus strand of NW_012118932.1, from coordinate 7,244,448 downwards.
ACAATTTTAATCAACTTAATCCTGCTGAAATGTATATGGAGCTTCATCAAATAACAGTAAAACACATTTATTTTACAGTTAGTCTAGTTATTTTAAAGTGAATACTTGTGCAGTGTAGACAGATAGCCTTCAAAGATGCACACATTCTAGTACCTTGAAACCATGAATGTGTTATGTTACATGGCAAAGAGTTATTAATGTTGTTAATCATTGGAACTTAAAGTTGGGATATTATCGTCTATTATCTGAGTGGGCTCAAATGTAATCACAAATGTTCTTAAAAGTGAAAGAGGGAGACGGAAGATTTAGTGTCAGAAAAGATGTGACAATAAAAGCAAGATTGAAGTGGTGTAGGGTAAGAACTTAACCTGCTCTTTCTCCCTTTGAAGGGAGAAGGGAGACATGAGCCAAGAAATGTGGGAGCCTCAAGGAATAGGAAAAAACAAGGAAATGGATGTGCCCCTAGAACCTTCAGAAGGAATTCAGTCAGTTATCTTTTAGAGCTATGAAAAGTAAGGAAAAATACATTATGCATATCCTTTTATTTGTTTTATTTCTAGTACTCTTTGTTTTTGTGTCTATGTGAATATCAAATTTTCTGATTCTATATATCTTCTGTCTGAAGAATTTTCTTCAGCACTTCTTGACAGCATGCCAGGAATCTTGACAATCAATTAGCTCAGTTTTGGTTTCACTGAATAGGTCTTTACCCATTTCAAAAGAAATTCGCTTAAAATATAGAATTCTGGGTTGATAATGATTTTCTTTCAGTGCTATTAAGATGACACGCCATTGTCTTCTGATTTGCGTAGCTTCTAATGGTAAGTCTACTGTAATTCTCATCTTTGTTTCTCTCTATATAATGTGTCTTTCATTCTTTAGTTGTCTTAAAAATATTTTTTTCTTTGGCTTTCAGAATTTTGTGTCTGGCCTGTTTAAGTTTATATGAGTTTGTGTGGTGATTCTACTATTCTTGCAGATCAATTACATATATAGTTTGTTGTTGTTGGTTTTTGTTTTGTTTTGTCGTTGAGACAGGGTCTTCGTCTGTCACCCATGCTGGAGTGAAATTGTGCAAACATAGCTTACTGTAACCTTGCACTCTTGGGCTCAACCAATCCTCCTGCCTCATTCTTCCAGGTAGCTAGGACTACAGGTGCACACTACCATACTTATTTAGTTTTTAAAAACAATTTTTGTAGAGAGGGGGTTGAACTGCTGTCCTCAAACAATCCTCCCACATAGGCTTCTCAAAGTGCTGAGATTATAGGCATGAACCACCGTGCTCATCTCAATTACATATATGGTAAAACTTTAGATATTTTCCACAAATTCTGAGAGGCTCCATCCTGATTTCTATTTAAACAAGTAAACAAAACCAAAAGGTTTTATTTTCTCTCTTTGCTTTTCAACTTGTGTTATTTCTGTTGACTTACCTTAAAGTTCATTGATTCTTTTTTTGACCATGTCAAGTTGACTGATAAGTCCATTGAAGGAATCCATTATGTCTGTTACTGTGTGTTTTACTTACAGCATTTCCATTTTATTCTTTCTTTTGTTTTCATCTATCTGCTGAAATTACACGTTGGATTTTGCATAGTGCAAACCTTTCTTTCTTTTTTTTTTTTTTGAGACGGAGTCTCTCTCTGTCGCCCAGGCTGGAGTGTGGTGGCCGGATCTCAGCTCACTGCAAGCTCCGCCTCCCGGGTTTACGCCATTCTCCTGCCTCAGCCTCCCGAGTAGCTGGGACTACAGGCGCCCGCCACCTCGCCCGGCTAGTTTTTTGTATTTTTTAGTAGAGACGGGGTTTCACCGTGTCAGCCAGGATGGTCTCCATCTCCTGACCTCGTGATCCGCCCGTCTCGGCCTCCCAAAGTGCTGGGATTACAGGCTTGAGCCACCGCGCCCGGCCTGCAAACCTTTCTATTACAGTCTTCAGTAGATTAATTGTAGTTATTTTAATTTTTCTGTCTGATAGTTCCAATATCTGTGTAACACTTGAGTTTGGTTTTGTTGATTGCTTTGTTTTGTAACAGTGTGTTGTTCTTTCTTGTTTATTTGTACATCTCTTATTTTTGTTTTTAGGCTAGACATCTTTAGCAGAGCAGTAGAGACTGAATTAAGTTGTTTTTATGCCTGGAAATGGGCATGGTTCTCCACCTTTTCAGCTTTTGATTACTCAACCTAGTGAGAAGTAGATTTGCTTTTGGGTTTTTCAGTTGTTATGGCTACTCTTAGTGCAATATGGGCTTTAAATTCCTCCAGTGTTACTTTTCATTCAGAATGGAGATGAGTTTGCCAGAGAGTTTTATTAATATCTATTCTACTCTGAGTTTTGTCTTTTTTGTTTGTTTGTTTGGTCCTGTACTTCAGAGAATGCCTTCATTCATGCTGTTTCCCTCCCTCAATAGTAGACAGCAGTTACTTGTTATCCAACTCTTATTAGCCTGGTTCAGAGGAGGTTTGAAAATATTCTCTGTTTTTAATTTCCCTTAGCCTTAGATAGGCACTGTGTTCCTGGGTCTTATTAGAGGTGCTATCTTCTCAGTGGTTGTACTGCATTATAAATCATAAGTTTGACCTCACTAAGTATTTATGACCTTCTCTCAGTGAGAAATCGATTTATTTATTGTGCCGTTATCCAGCTACAGTAAGTTTCCACCAATGTCTTAAGCTTAACAAAATATATTATCTTTTTATCAGTGGTGCAAGTATTTTGTTCTACAGGAGATTTACAGAAGAAGAATCTAGGTGGACTTTGTGCTTTCCCTGCAGCAGCTGCAATCACCCTTCCCCATATCTGCATCATACGGATTGACTGCTCATATACCTTGCCCTGCTCCTGTCTTTCTTGCTGAGCACCCACTTAGGTCTGTGGACAACAGCCTGTGAGTCAGTATTAAATTTCTTCACAGGTTTTATTTTTTTATTTTTTGCTACCTCACACTCAGCCTTTAGCAAGTTTATGTTAACAAATTTAGCCAAATGTTTCTCACCATGGCCAGGAAGATTCTGCCTCAGGTAATCTCTGATGCTGCTTATCTTTTCTTAGATTTTTGGTTAGTTGTTTGTGCTAACACGTGGACTGTCTGATGCGTTTAAGTAAAGTTGGGAATTTGAAAATTGGCCACTCTTTGCTATTCTTGTGAGTGTAAGGGTAATACCCTTTTAAGCTTTTTACTTCTCTAGAAGAAGCTGGGATTTCTTATATATTTACTTAAAGTGCACATGCAGCATCTATCAACATTGATGATAAGCCGGGTCATAAAACAAATCTTACTAAATTTGAAAAGATTGAAATCATATAGAATATATTCTTTGATCACAACAGAACTAAGTTATGAACGAATAATAACAAAATATCTACAAAAGCATCCCATACTTAGAAATTTAACGACAAAACAACTCACCACCACCACCAATAAAAACACACACAAATAAATAATAATTTAAATCAAACCATGATAAAAATAATTTAAATCAAACCATGATAAAAATTTAACACATCAATATTTATACGGTGCACATAAAGAATGTCAAAGGAAAGTTTATTGCATTAAATACTTATATTAGAAAGTAAAAGGTATTAAAGCCATGAAATAAGATTGCGACTTAGGTATGTAAAAGTAAGAGTAAATTTACCCGCTTGATCCTGCTAGTAACAAAATAGAATAATTTTAAAAATAAAATTTCAAAAGAACAAAAAAAAAATTAATTTTTTTTATTAAAAAAATTAATAAAAAAAGCTGAATTAAAAAATTATTAGTAATATTGATAAATATCTAGAGAGACTGCTCAAGGGGAAAAAGAAAATATTTACTACTAATAAAGAAATGAAAATAAGACATATCTACAGATCATATAGATATTGAAAATATAAAAATAGTATGAAACATTTACATGTATAAATTTTACAACTTGGAAGCAATAACAGATTTTCTGAGAAACACAATTTACCCAATCTGACATTATTAGTTTTCTAATCCTGTATTAAAAAATATCCACCAGTGCACAGGCTTAGAATGACATTATCTAACATGTCTGTAGATCACCAGTCCATGCATACGTCAGCTAGGTTCTCTGCTCATGCTCTCACAAGGCTGAAACCAAGGTGTTACCTAGCCTGTGTTCTTATCTGATGCTCAGAGTCCTCTTCCAATTCTTCCAGTTCTGGTAGAATTGAGGATGTTAGGTCCTTGAGGTCATTCAGTATTCCCTGAATCTCTACAACATGAAAATTTGCATTTTTAGAAGGCAGAGAAGAGGTTAATCTTTCTGTCTCAGGGGTGGCAGAGATAGAAGAGATGGATGAGGTGGAATTAAAGGCAGGCACACTTGGCATAACATTTATTTTGAAAAAATGCATGTTCGAGTGGACCCTCCACAGTTCAAATCCATGTTGCTTGAGGGTCAACCATATTATAAATATTTATACGCTAACAAATTGAATCTAAAAGAAATGGATAAATTCCTGGATAAATGCAATCTGACAAGATTTAATCACAAAAAGATAGACAATCTGAACAGATCAATAACAAGTAAGGAGACTGAATCAATAATCAACAATCTTCAATCAAAGAAAAGCCCAGTACCTGATGGCTTCACTTCTGAATTCCCCTCCCCCCCAATTTAAAGAATAATGAATAAAAAGAGTGAATATCAACTTTTCCCAAACTCTTGCAAAAAAGTGGAAGTGCAGAGAAAACTTCCGAACTCATTTTACAAGGCTAGCATTATCTTGATAGGAGAACCAGTAAAAGACATGACAAAAAAAGAAAACTATTAAATAGTAGCCAGTATTCCTAATTAGAGGCATAAGACTCTTCAAGGCAATATTAGGAAACCAAATTCAACACTGCCCTTTGAACAGAAAAAGAAAAAAATACACATAACTTTTGTTGCCTTTTTCCATGTTGCTCTCCCCTTTTCTTGATGGTTTTGTGATAACATGTTATGTGTTAAGTTTCTGTGCATGTGGAATAAAAAGACACTCACCTAAGATTTAGGAGAACTGGATTCTCTCATCTCCACTACCTTTCTGCGTAATGATGGTCTTCCCTTTTTTAAAGACGGAATCTGACCAGATAGACATATATTCTCACATAATCTTTTGCTACCGTAGTTGGTTTCAAATTCAGGCTAGGTTGTTAGTATATTAAGGTTTAGCATATAAGCCACCCACGTACTGTGGGGTCATATGTGCTGCTTGAATGTATATAAAATAAGCACAAACAAAAATCAAATCAAATGGATGATTTCTGTGATGATAAATGTACTGGTTAAACTTCAGATGCCGTCATGTCATTATATATTTCCCTATCATTCATGTACAGATAATATTTTTAATCTATGAACTCCAGTAGGTGTTTGACATATTCAATAAGCTTGGTAAAGCAAACAGACTTAGAAGTAGATAATCCTGAGACATGTTTCATATTAGTAGTAACAAAAAAGAGGGCCAAATGTGGTGGCTCATGCCTGTTATTCTAGCATCTGAGGCAGAAGGATGGCTGTGCCCAGGTGTTCAAGACCAGTCTGGATAACATAGCGAGACTCTGTCTCTACAAAAAACTAAAATATATATATAGCAGAGTGTGGTGGCACATGCCTGTAGTTGCAACTACTCAGGAAATCCCTTGAGCCAGAGAGGATGAGGCTGTGGTGAACTGTGATTGCGCCACTGCCCTCCAGCTTTTGTGACAGAGTGAGACCCTATCAAAAACAAACGGACAAAACAAAACACACAGAGAAAGAGGCTTGGAGCAGTAGGCAACATTAAAAGTAAAAATTAGCAAGTGAATCAAATATGAATGAAATATGGCATTAGAATAATGAGGGAAAAATCGAAAGATCAATTTTCTACATCAAAGCAAGCGTAGGGTGTAAAAATACGTTTAGTCCCAGCATTCTAAACGTTGCTGCTTCCTGAGGTCTACTACACTCTGCCGTTCTGTATTTCCAAGATTGTTTTCCGTATGTTCACTTTCCTTTTCCATCAAGTCATGTGTGTGGGTTACTGGAAGAGTCTGGGTGATTCAGCCTATGGAGAGAAGTTAGAGTGCAGATCCTGCAGTCAGATTTTCTGAATTCAAATATTGAATCCACCCTTTCCTAACTGTGAACTCTTGGGCAATTCACTTGTCTCTCTGGGTCCTACTTTCTCATCTGTAAAAGGGCAGGATAGTAGTGATGACTTCATTGTGTGATTTTGCAATTACATTCATTAATATATGGTAAGCTTTTGGACCCGTGACTCACCTATGGTAAACAGTCAATCAAGAGTTGCTGTTACTATTTTAGTTCAATTTGTAACTGCTAAAGATAGATATTTTAGGCAGTTCTGTCTGCTTCTCTTCCTTCCTTTCCTTTTTTCCCCTTTCCTTTTCTTTTTTCCACTTTCCTTTCCTTTCCTTTCCT
>NW_012118932.1:7228456-7237471 GCF_000951035.1 Colobus angolensis palliatus | reverse complement strand
TTCCTTCCTTCCTTCCTTCCTTCCTTCCTTCCTTCCTTCCTTCCTTCCTTCCTTCCTTCTCTTTTCCTTGTGTCTTCACCTCTGTCTGTATCACCTTATGGTCTTAGGTGTGTCTTAGGAGACCTTCACTTAGTTACCAAATGCTTTGGGCACATCCTTCTTGGTCAAGAAGGCCACGTACCAGTCAGCTTGCTGAGCCTCTCTAGTGTCCAGGCTATGCTCATTGTAAGCTCCCTCAAACTGCAGAGAATGCCAGACACGGATTTCATTAACCCTACCATCAGTAGGTCTACATTCATTGCAACTAATACAATACTTGTTTCTCTAACCATGCCAACATTTTCTTGACATCGGGTATGACCTCCTGTTATTTCTCAACAAAAGCTGGCAAGCACAACCTGGCTGGGGAAGTAAAACAGCCCAGCGGGCCACCAACTGCTGCTGAGTGCATCCATGCTTAAATGAACAGCACATTCCAAAGAGATCCAGAGAAGCTCAACTCAGAAGAAAAAATAAAAGAATGCAGAATCCCTTACAAGAGAGAGTAATCCTCTAGGCCACTAGACTTCCATATTTATATTTTCTACATTGAAAACCAGAATGACTTCTACTAAAAAATCCTTGACCATTCCTATTGTACTACCATGCTTTGAAATGTCATTCTCACCTTTCCCTATCAGAATTTACCCTCACAAAAAGAATCACAAATGTCCTCTTGATGGAACAAGTCTCTAAAATCTTTGAAGTCTCTGCCAGCAACACCAAAAGAGGAAGCAGCATGCCGTATGTGTAAGTAGGTTTAGTTATAGCTTAGCTTGAACTAAAATCGTACTGAGAAGACTGCTACATAGGATTAGACTGGTGCAGAAGTAATTGCAATTTTTGCAATTAAAAGTAATATGCAAAGAAAGGTGGTTTGCTTAATTTCAAACACTTTAACTTCTCCTTTATGATTTCTATGAAAACTGGGTATTTTAAACCAAATTTTATGATCTGTATCAAACTTTTCTATGAGCACAAGGTGAGGTTTTTGTTTGCTTCTAAAACATCAGATTTTCCTTGAAGTCTTCTCTGACAGAATGATGCAAGGAATGTTAATGGAAAGAAAGACCATTGACACAAACACTTTAGATGTTCCACAGTCTTTTAAGGCGTGACTGTTGAACAGTACTCTTTCTAATCACTATCATAAGACCGAGGGAGGAAGATGAACAATATCAGGAATTTCTGGCCGGTCGCGGTGGCTCACGCCTGTAATCCCAGCAGTTTGGGAGGCCGAGGCGGGCGGATCACGAGGTCAGGAGGTCGAGACCATCCTGGCTAACATGGTGAAACCCCATCTCTACTAAAAATACAAAAAATTAGCAGGGCGTGGTGGAGGGCCCCTGTAGTCCCAGCTACTCGGGAGGCTGAGGCAGAAGAAGGGCGTGAACCTGGGAGGCGGAGCTTGCAGTGAGCCGAGCTTGGGTCACTGCGCTGCAACCTGAGCCACAGAGCAAGACTGTCTGAAAAAAAAAAAAAGAATTTCCCTGCTCTCAAGGAACTCACACTCTAGTGAAAGTGATAGACGTTAAACAAATTGATAACTATATAATGTAGGAATTGCTGTTAAGAAAATGTTTAAGGTTTTGTGGGAGAGAAAAACGTGAGAATCTAGTATAATTTGAGTGACATAAAAGAAAGACAAGGAATTTCAGAGGAAAAGGTTGTGTCCAGTTGCAATCTATAAAAAAAGTAAGTCTAAAAACTAAAACTGCCATGTGGCATTATTGATACATTTATGTATGAGTATGACATCCACATATTTCTCTTTTTTTTTTTTTTTTTTTGAGACGGAGTCTTGCTCTGTTGCCCAGGCTGGAGTGCAGTGGCCGGATCTCAGCTCACTGCAAGTTCTGTCTCCTGGGTTCACGCCATTCTCCTGCCTCAGCCTCCTGAGCAGCTGGGACTACAGGCGCCCGTCACCACACCCAGCGAATTTTTTGTATTTTTAGTAGAGACAGGATTTCACTATGTTAGCCAGGGTGGTCTCAATCTCGTGACCTTGTGGTCTACCAGCTAGCTTAGGAGGGGATCAGGAAAAATAGCTAATGGGTACCAGGCTTAATATCTGGGTGATGAAATAATTCACACCACAAATCCCTGCAACACATGTCTACCTAGGTAACAAACCTGTACATGTGCCACTGAATGTAAAATAAAAGTTTTTTTTTTTTTTGAAAAAAGACTATCATTTAAAGAAAAGCTAGTTTAAAAGAGGATGTAGTTTAATGTGTTTAGATTTAGTTTCCTGAAGGATCAGAGGAACTTCTTGCTGTTTACTGAGCTACCAAAGGATAACTGCTGACTATTCTCCTCAAGTCTGCAGAGGCCAAGGTGTTATTTTAAATTCTAATCTCTCCTGGTATTCTTCACTGCATTTAGCATAGACTTCAGCATAGAGTACGTATTAACAAATAGCTGAATGATAGTGAGGACCGGTTACAAATGCTTGCACAAAGCTAGGAAAATAAGTTTAAAAATAAGAAGTGACATAAGTTGGCTCAGATGAAAAAGGATTAATTCATGAGCTGATGATCAGGCTTGAAAAGGAACTTTTCTTGAAAACTAATTCCTGGATCTGAACATTTACATTTTCCTGCATTCTGTAGCCAGAGAAGGAAAATTTGGGTATCTGTGCCTTGTTCCTTTTGTGAATACAGAACACTCACAGAGGTCTGTCATGAGTATTAATATAGGGGAAGTTAAGGTTTCGTTAAAATATGATGTTTATAATAAAATGTTGTCACTAAAGGATAATGGATTTAACCACATAAAATACTATGAGTCATAAGGCATATTCATAAGCATGATAAAAATGATAAATAATGATACCGTTGCAACCTGCATCTGGAAAACTAGGTCTGTAGCTGTGCACTTCAGTCAAATAACTTAATTTTCAAAGTTGAAGCTTGTTCATCACTAATTGAAACTTCTAACATTCGAATTGTTTTTATACATCACTTTTTACACGCAGTTCCTCACTTAATTCTTGCAGCAATGCTTATGACAGATTTTTACTAACCTCATTTATCGATAGAGAAAATGAAGACTCTGACTATTTACTTGTTCAAGTTCATCTAAACAGAAAAAATGACAAAGACAGCACTCAAATTTTTATCTTCTGATTCTAAATTTCATTCACAATCCCAGTATATCACACATCTTCTTAATATCAGTTATACTGAATATATTTGAAAGTATTTGCTAAATGGTGATGTGTTGTATACATAAGAGGGACTATGTAATCACTGAAAATCCATTTCATAATTAATTAATCTATTGATTTTTCCTTTAGCAGTCCTTTGCTAAATGCCACTAAATGTTTTCATCACTAACCAAGGTGCTAGAGGAATCTGAGGAACTACTTACAAGTGCCTCCTTATTTCACTGTTACATTTGATTGCACCCATTTGAATAAAAGTAGATCACTGTACACCAGTGTGCACTGACCTGGTTAATATACATGTAAATGACAGCTTTTTCAATGGAGTCGTTTAAAGATAAGCAGCAAATATTTATATTCCTTTAAAGTATTGTTCCAAAAACGGCAGCAACAATTCACAAAAATAAGGCAGTTATTTGAGTTTAAAGCTTTGTTTTATTACCTGGACTGCATATAACTATAAGTTCACTCTTTGATGTATTTGCAATACTACAGAGTCTATTGAAGAACTCCAAGGGAAGGTGTTTGTTTGCATATGGGCAGTAAAACTTCTCTGTCCAATAAAATCTGACACAGAGCTTTTAAGTAACAAGCACACTGTTGATTAGGTTGGTTTGATTTTCTCATGATTACCAGCCCTATATTTGGACTAAACTCTAAAGTGTATTTAGTGGTTAAAAATGATCTGAATTAGCTGTCTATGTTGAAATTAAACAGCATTATTTTACAATCGAGGTAATCAGTCTCAGAAAAGAAATATTTAATTATTTAGTATCAGATGTAAAGTGGTTACTTCTAGCTCTTTGCTTATATACTTTGCTTGCCAGCCTAATTAATTAAGCACTTTCACAGATATTTTTCCAGAAAAGTACATTACATGCCTATTTAGATAGATTAAATTACATAAAACTGAGAATATTAGACCGTATTTGTCTTATATAAATTTTAAATGGTTCAACTTGATAGATAATCCTGCTAATGGGAGATTTGAAATGCACTCTTCCCTTTTCTACCTTTAATTCAATCAGTGTTCCCATATTTTCAGGTGTCCTTATCAAACTTTTATATGAACTCATCCTTCTAACCAATTCATGCAACAAAAAATATTTTTTGAAGGGGGATTGTGCTGAGATGACAACATCAATTTCCTATAAATGTAGTAATGGGTAATGATATAGAAGACTCTGCCCTACATGACTAAGTATAATAGATAAAAATTCCAAATTATAAAAGACAAAGATACATTCAAATAGTTACTTAGATTTCATTAAAATACAGTATTTTTGGTCAGATTATCAGCAGTATTGTGAATCCCCAAAGACCCTGACAGTCAAAAAAATAAGCTTAGAGATACTTAGAAGATATTATTAATCCGTAGTATTGAGTTTAGTATTTGCCTTTTTAATGTCTTGTCATATTTAATTTTATTTATTTCATTTTCTTTTTTTTTTTTTTTTTTTTTGAGACGGAGTCTCGCTCTGTCGCCCAGGCTGGAGTGCAGTGGCCGGATCTCAGCTCACTGCAAGCTCCGCCTCCTGGGTTCCCGCCATTCTCCTGCCTCAGCCTCCCGAGTAGCTGGGACTACAGGCGCCCGCCACCTTGCCCGGCTAGTTTTTGTGTGTGTGTGTTTTTAGTAGAGACGGGGTTTCACCGGGTTAGCCAGGATGGTCTCGATCTCCTGACCTCGTGATCCGCCCGTCTCGGCCTCCCAAAGTGCTGGGATTACAGGCTTGAGCCACCGCGCCCGGCCTATTTCATTTTCAAAAGCTATGTTGAAGTTGGCAAAATTGCTCATCTCTGCAATGATTAATTTCCTCCTATGACTATATTATTAATATTTCGTGAGGCTCTAGCTTGGCCTAAGTGAGTTAGATCCCAAAGAATTCCAATCTTGACAGAGCAGTTTTTCTGCCCTTCTCTGCCGATCTTATTTCTGGCAGCATGGAGCTATTTCATCTTAGATGCTAAGGCTTGGTACAATGGGTAATGTTCATGAACTAAAATGAAAATCAATGGACCAGGGCTGGAAAAGATGATCCATGACCAGACTGTTCTGACCTTCCGGAGTACTGTCTGCTGACCTACTTGGCAAGTTGAATTAACTATTCTCATTCATGCATAGCTGCGATCACTTCAACATTAAAGGGTTGGAACTCATTTCCTTCTCATTTTTTGACCTGAGTCAAAACTCTGTTGTTATTCCTTGAATATGTGGAATGAGGGAATGAGGGAGGATATGTGGGTGAATACATCAGTGTAAATTGGTGTATGTATACATATGCATGCCCGAAGTTGTGTGCATTTTAAGTGATGATTTATTTTATTTTATTTTATTTTAATTTTTTAGACAAAGTCTCACTCTTGTCCCCCAGGTTGGAGTGCGATGGTGCGATCTCAGCTCACGGGAACCTCCACCTCCTGGGTTCAAGCCATTCTCCTGCCTCAGCCTCCCATGTAGCTGGGATTACAGGTGCCTGCCACCATGCCCAGAAAATTTTTCTATCTTTAGTAGTGACGGAGTTTCACCGTGTTGGCCAGGCTGGTCTCAAACTCCTGACCTCAGATGATCTGCCAGCCTTGGCCTCCCCAGAGTGCTGGGATTGCAGGCGTGAGCCACCGCACCGGGCCAAGTGGTGATCTATTTTTTAAAATGGGGCCCAGTTCTATGTTTCTTTTTTCCACATTCTATAAGGACATATGAAAATGGGGAATATCCAAGCCTGTAATCCCAGCACTTTGGGAGGCCGAGACGGGCGGGTCACGAGGTCAGGAGATCGAGACCATCCTGGCTAACACGGTGAAACCCCGTCTCTACTAAATATACAAAAAACTAGCCGGGCGAGGTGGCGGGCGCCTGTAGTCCCAGCTTAAACCCGGGAGGCGGAGCTTGCAGTGAGCTGAGATCTGGCCACTGCACTCCAGCCCGGGCGACAGAGCGAGACTCTGTCTCAGGAAAAAAAAAGAAAGGAAGAAAATGGGGAATATCAGCTTAACCTGCAATCAATAAGCACACATTAAGTCTTAACAAATATTTAGCTCTTGCATATCCTCTTTCTATGCCTTGAATGCCTTGTATCTACTCTTAAAATATTTTTAAGGCGCTGCAGCGGGAAAGACTGGAGAGAGAAAGGATGGAAAGAGGAAGGTTGGAGAGAGAGAGGTTAGAAAGGGAAAGGCTGGAGAGGGAGCGACTGGAACAAGAACAGCTGGAGAGAGAGAGACAGAACGGGAACAGCAGGAACTCCTGAATCAGACGGGCAAGAAAGACTGGAGAGACTGAAACCTGAAACGGGAGAGGCAAGAAAGGGAGTGACATGAACAGTTAGAAAGGGAACAGCTGGAATGGGAGAGAGAGCGCAGAGTATCAAATGCTGCTTCCCCTGCCTCTGTTGAGACTCCTCTAAATTCTGTGCTGGGAGACTCTTCTGCTTCTGACCCAGGCTTGCAGGCAGTCTCCCAGCTGGCTGAGACTCCAGCCCAACAGGGCATTGTCTTGGGACCACCTGTACCTCCACCTCCTCCACCACTCCCACCAAGGCCTGCACAGGCTTCAGTAGCACTCCCTCCTGGCCCAGGACTCCCTCCACCTCCTCCACTCCCATCCATTGAGCCTCCACCGCCCCCTCCTCCCCCTCCTCTCCCTAATCAAGTACCTCTTCCTCCTCCACCACCTCCTGGCCTCCTGTCCCACTCCTCCCTGTATCTGGATTCTTTTGGGGATCCATGTCAGAAGACAATCGCCCCTTAACTGGACCTGCAGCTGCAATTAAGGAAGAAAAACTTAGGAAAGTGTCATGGATGCCTCTTTCCCAAGCAGAGGGAATGCTATTGGTGTGAACTTGACCTCATCTAAAACAGATACAGGCCATGGAAATGGACCCCTTCCTTTACAGGGTAGTGGTTTAATGAAATAAATGAGTGCCCTACTGCCAGGAGGAGAAGAATTGCTGAAAACGGATCACCAATAGAAACAGAACAAAAAGAGGACAAAGCTGAAGATTCCAAGCTTGTAACTTCTAAGGCCTCTTGAACAAGTGCAACTGAACCAACAAGGAAACCTTGGGAAAGAACAAATACAATGAATAGCAGCAAGTCACATGTTATCTCCAGACCAAAATCCACACCCTTATTACAGCCCAGTGCCAATGGAGTCCAGAAGGAAGGACTTGACTACCACAGGTTGAAGCAGGACATCTTAGAGGAAATGAGAAAGATATGAACAAAGCTAAAAGAAGACCTCCCTAATGCAATCAGGCAGACACTGAGCAAGTCAAATACTGCATAGAGAAACAGAGGAAGGTGAGATAGGACTTTAATCTGGAGAAAAAAAATCCTATAAACAACAACTGTTCATAACAGCAAACCTTTACATTTTATGAGCTGTAAGAAGAAAATGGAGACAAACAGAAGGAGGGAAAAATCAACCTACTCTGAAAGCCTTCAGACATGATGACTCTGGCAATAAGCTCTTTCGCTCTGAGTTGGCTGTTTTTTTCTGGCCTTTACAACAGAATGGAAGAGAATCATATAAGAGTTCCTTTAACAGTTATGCAGAATATACTGAAACCCATCAGGCAAGATCACTGCACATTGAAATATTTTCATGTCAAGATAAAATAGCACATTTTCCACAATTCATTGCTTAAATAAAGAGGAGGAAGGCTTAGGAAGTTTTTTGCAGAGAGTGCTGATAAGGAATTGAGCAAGATTGCTATTGTATTGTAATGTTTCTCTCAGGTTTGCTCTTCCTATCATGTCTGATATTCCGTGAATAATTGAGATCAGCCCTATGTAAGTTCAGATCATAATATGTGGAACAAATGGAACTGTAAGTGCTTTCAAAGGATAATGTTTAGAAGAAAGTGCCATAAATTTGTTCAGCTTGAGGGATTTTAGAACGATGGGAAGTCTCTTGAGTTAGCCTTCATGCAATTTTGTAAATTAAAACATAAAGTTTGTCCAGAATTTAAAAATTTAGACGCCTTCCTAAATTCTTACAATGCTTTACCACATCTAAAAACTTCTACATAACACACACCAGTGGTCAAATGTAAACACTATATTGCAGACTTCCTGTAGGTTTTCCACCTTTTTAGATTTATGTATGTGGGCATTTTTATAATGTAATTACAATCAGCACGAAGTGAGCTTTTTAAATTGCAGACAGTAATGCATGTGATACTAATATGCAGTGACCTTTTCAAGGCCTAGTTCCAGAGAAAACACTTTGTAGAGTATAGGGGGGTGGGAGGAAGTGGAGAAATAATTTTTTATTTGAAGTTGATTTCTGTGCTATCTTTTTCTCAATTACCTGCATGAATAATAATGAGGAGTATTTTGTGACTTTAATTGGTAAACATGTTACAAAACCAAGTACTTAATCTTTTACTTCATGTCTTCAGCTATTTGTATTTTATTTATTTATTTTATTTTATTTTATTTTTGAGACGGAGTCTTGCTCTGTTACCCAGGCTGGAGTGCAGTGGCGTGACCTCGGCTCACTGCAACCTCCACCTTCTGGGTTCATGCCTTTCTCCAGCCTCAATTTCAAAGGTCTGAAACATAATTTTGAGCTTCACATAATATCTTACTGTGGAACTCAAAGGTTTAATCACTGAATTTGGCAATTATTACCTAGGTACCCCTGCTGTTACACAGGTGTTTAGACACGGGTTCCTGAATGAAGCTGCTTTTGAATTCTGTTGTGTTGAAATATAAGAAATAACAACGATGGCAGCAATTAAGGCCACAGAAATCATTCAGTAAAGGAAAAACCAATGAGGAGTTCTGCAGTTTTCTTTTAATAAGTA
>NW_012118932.1:7208975-7227836 GCF_000951035.1 Colobus angolensis palliatus | reverse complement strand
GAAATGATTCATTTTCATCTGCTTTCTAGATTTGTACATCTCAGTTCATAAAGTAAAGCTTGTGGATAGTGCAGTTTTCTAAATGCTGCAATTTTGCAGCCATTACCACTACAAAGAAGTTTGGATAAGGGATTTTTTTCTCTGTTAAAATAGCTCCTGTTTCTGTAGAAATTTCATTTTTAAATCAAACTGTGATGGATGAGTTATCATAATTCAAGTAACTATTTCTTTTTTTTTCTATCAGATATTCATTGTCATGCAGTAGTAGTAAAAACATCAAAGATGCAGCAAGCTTATGAAGTACTACTTTCTAAAAGAAATGGGAGGCATTTTCATCTTTATTATTGCACTTTCAGTTATGCAAACATTTTGCTAATATAAACAGTTATGTCCCGTATAAATTTGGTCTTTTGATTTTGTTGGGTAAATTACATAGTAGGTACAGCACTGGGTACAAGTGGTCCAAACTAAGATAAGAGACCAAAATAAAATTCTAAATCTTAAAAGAAACTGGGTTTGTGCACAAACATTTTGTGCCTTGATCTAATATTAACATGATGTCTGTGTAAAATGACAAAAAGAACCAGTGATGAATCACGCTGTATTTTCCATCATTCCAGATTGCTAATTGTGTTCTTTCCAAGAAGTCTGAATGAATTACTGTATACATTTGCCATCATGTATACATGACAGTCGTTTCACTGTTAGAGATTTCACGAATTAAAATGGGAAACAGAAGCTTAAGTTATTTTCCTTATCAAAACTGTGTTCCTTGGAACCGCAGTATTCTGATGATTTTTGTGCCCTTGTACATTGGATGGCATAAGCTGTGTATAGTTTAGGGGATCCTTCCTAATTACAGGAAGGTATTGCTTTCCTCATCACTGTGATCTGACCTGTGACAAATCTGTACTATCCACTATGTACATGGCTCACAAGTCAATTACAAACAAACTGAATGGTGCTGGTGCTGCAATCTTAGTGCTGGTGCTAAAATCTCTTCAGAATAGTCGTCATGATGTAAAAGTTGGTTTAACCACTTGAAGGAGCGTTGAAGGGCATGATTGTGTTTTGAAATGTGAGGATATGAGATTTGGGGGGGGCCAGGGGCAGAATGATACGGTTTGGCTCTGTGTCCCCACCCAAATCTCACCTTGAATTGTAATTCCCATAATCCCCATGTGTCAAGGGCAGGACCAGGTGGAGGCAATTGAATCACTGGGACGATTTCTCCCATCCTGTTCTAGTGATAACGAGTGAGTCTCACAAGATCTGATGGTTTTATAAGGTGTGTCATTTCCCCTGCTGGTACTCATTCTCTCTCCTGCTGCCCTGAGAAGAGGTGTCTTCTGCCATGATTGTAAGTTTCCTGAGGCATTCTCAGTCATGCAGAACTGTGAGTTGATTAAACCTCTTTTCTTTGTAAATGATCAGTCTTGGGTATTTCATTTAGCAGTGTGAGAACAAACTGATACAAGTGGGGAATAGAAGTCTCTGTAATTTATTAACACCCAATTTTTCAATTTTATTTACCATTTATTTATTTAATCCACCCTAAATTTCTTCCTGTATTATTTTGACCTCACTATTTTCTTTCATCTCAAATGTTTTTCTAGGCTCCATTATTCAAAATGTTAAGAATCTTTCAAGAATCTCCAGATCAATTGCTACATTTTAAGTCTTCATATTTTTCTAATAAGTACCTCACCCATGCTGAAAGTAAGCCCTTTCCACATTAAATCTTCATGCTTCTATTCTTTAATTCTCTTCTGGAATGTATCTTTTAAAAACATATATATTATGCACATTTGTAGTTGTCTTATCCTCAATACTAATTTTTTTGTTCTTTTTCCCAGCTATGTAGCCTTGTATGTGGTAGTTACTAAGTAACTTTTACTGTGTGGATGAGATACAAATGGATGTTGACAATATATTAGTTGAATGACCAGCCGTGGAACTGATTTGTGTTCCTTAAGATATGTGTGTCAAATACATTTAATTACAGATGGTAAGCAGAGCAAATATGAGGAGAGACATTAGGGATAGAAAATATTTCAATATTTTTGATTAATATTGATGTAAAAATCCTCAATGAAATACTAGCAAACTGAATACAGCAGTACATCAAAAAGTTTATCCACAATGAGTAAGTAGGCTTTATCCATGGGATGCAAGGTTCAACACACACATATCAATAAATGTGATTCACCAAACACAACTGAATACAAAAACCACATGATTATCTCAGTAAATACAGAAAAGACTTTTGATAAAATTCAACTAACATTCTTGTTAAAAACTCTCAATAAACTAGATACTGAAGGATTATACCTCAAAATAATAAGCGCCATATATGACAAACCCACAGCCGACATCATTCTGGATTGGCAAAAGCTGGAAGCATTCCCCATGGAAACCAACAAAGACAAGGTTGCCCTTTCTCACTACTCCTATTCAATGTGGTATTGGACGTTTTGGCTAGGGTAATCAGGCAAGAGAAAAAAATAAAGGACCTCCAAATAGGTAGAGAGGAAGTCAAGCTATCCCTGTTTGCAGAAGACATGATCCTATAGCTGGAACATCCCGTAGATTCAGCCCAAAATCTTCTAAAGGTGGTAAATAACCTCAGTAAAGTCTCACGATACAAAGTAAATATGCAAAAATCACTAGCATTTCTATACACCAACAATAATCAAGCCAAGAGCCAAGTCAGAATGACCTCTCATTCACAATTGCTACAAGAATAATAAAATACCTAGAAATACAGCTAACTAGGTAGGTGAAAGATCGCTACAAGGAGAACTATGAACCACTGCTCAAAGAAATCAGAGAAGACACAAACAAATGGAAAAAAAAAATTTCATGCTCATGGATAGGGAAAATCAGTATCATTAAAATGGCGATGGTTCCCAAAGCAATTTAAAGATTCAGTGCTATGCCTATTAAACTACCATTGACATTCTTCAAAGAACTAGAAAAAAACTATTTAAAAATTTGTATGAAACCAGAAAAGAGCCTGAGTATTTTTAAACAGGCTGCAATGCCATTTTAATGATTAGTGTTAGCTGTAATTTTTGTTACAGATGACTACCTTTTAGGGGTGTAGAAATGTTAAGATACATTTCTGGTATCATGATATGTATTTTATTTGAGTGTAATTAAAAATACAATAGAAAACAATTAGTACTTACTCAAGTGATTTGATACTTGGAATGCAATTTTAGGGACTGATTTCAGCACCTTGGCCAGAGCAATGTGATGGAGGATGTTTTTGTTCACTTTCTGCACCTTGGATTCAAGAGGACAATCGGTACGCTTCCTCATACCAATAAATTTATGTTCTGGAGTAAATCGCCAGGAGGCTGAGACAGAAGAATCACTTGACCCTGAGAGGCGGAGGTTGCAGTGAGCTGAGATGGAGTCATTGCACTCCAACCTGGGTGACAAGAGTGAAATTTCATCTCAAAAGAAAAAAAAAAAGAGTCACTGGCAAAGAGATGTAAGAGCCAACTATAATCATTTTGTAAGTATCCACTAAAGTCTTCAGACAGTTTTACTTTAATAACCATCCTTTTAAAATAACTAATCAACCGTAGAGCCTTAGGGTTGAAGAGAACATTAAAAAATTACCTAATCCAAACTCCTTTCTCTCATTGCCCAGGGACGAATACCTGTGCTGAAGTAACTTTTTTCTGATTACAAATTTGTCCGTAAATTAAAGTTCTTTTTATCATTGCAAATAAGCTTGTTAAAAATGACATTTTCTTATACAATAGATTATTTAGTAGAAATTATCAGGGGACCAATGTTCTATATCTAGTTTTTTCATGTAAATTGGACTAAGTAATACTGAAATTCTGGATGTAAGATTTTTTGTTTCATAAAATGAAACAGAGTTGTAATGATACTGATGGTACTATAGTTGCATGTATATTATTCTTTTATGAAAGTAATGTGATCACAGTATGATCAGGACTCACAATCTGTCAAACTGCTTACAAAGGCATACCCTTCCTAATTGAAAAGACTTAGGATCCTTCCTGAAAAGTGAGGTTATTCTCAGTGTTAATAAACCAGAGAAGAAATGTGCCTCCTTGGACTGGATACTTTAATGCTTTCAAGTGTGCACATAAAAATATGTTATTTTTAGTCTTGCTCACATAAGAGTTAAAATGTTTAGGAGGGAATTTCTGAATGGTACATGTTAAAGTGGTACCATTCATGTAGAAATACATTAGTGCTAGGATTAAGTAATCTAGTCTATGCAAAAATAAAAGACAGTGGACTGCCTTTCTTTTCTCTATCATATCCTCCTTCTTTCCCTTATTTTCAGATTTATATATTAATAATAAATTAAAATACAATGTGCACTAGAAATAATGAAAAAAGATAACCACAGAAAGATAAGAAATATGTGTGCTGTAAGTCAAGTTATTTTACTCTTCTTTGTTTTTATTTTCTTTTCTTCTATGTTGGGATTGCCAACAATTTTAAGAGTTACAATATATACTAAAATACCACACAAAACAGTCATAAAATAATAATAGTTATATATGTTGATATTAGAACATGCATAATGAATTCACATATTCAAAAACTAGTCAATTCTGCACAACAAACAGCCAGTTTATTTAACAAATCAATGCTGTATAGAAAAGTATTAAATAGGTTTGGCTATTATAAAATAAAAGAGTCTTACCAAATAAAAGTTTTACTAAGAAGTAAATATTAAACTATATTAAGGGCCGGGCATGGTGGCTCAAGCCTGTAATCCCAGCACTTTGGGAGGCCGAGACCGGCGGATCACGAGGTCAGGAGATCGAGACCATCCTGGCTAACACGGTGAAACCCCGTCTCTACTAAAAATACAAAAAACTAGCCGGGCGAGGTGGCGGGCGCCTGTAGTCCCAGCTACTCGGGAGACTGAGGCAGGAGAATGGCGTAAACCCAAGAGGCGGAGCTTGCAGTGAGCTGAGATCCGGCCACTGCACTCCAGCCTGAGCGACAGAGCGAGACTCCGTCTCCAAAACAAAAACAAAAACAAAAACAAAACAAAACAAAAAACTATATTAAGGAATTAATTTTGTCAGACAAGATAAGGACCTAGTGGTTACTTTAAAAGTTCTTATTAATTGAACATATATATTACAGTGACTTGGGTGAAATGGCATGATATCTTATGCCTGTTTTTAAAAACTCAAAATGGTGATCATAATGTAGTAGTGGTTCTGAACAGATCAAAGAAGATGTGAAAATGTTGGTAATTGTTGAAGTACGTGGGGTTCATAAAGGATTTTCCCTATTTTTAGACATGTTTGAAAACTCATACAACAAAAAGAAAAGAAAATCAGCAGTTCCTAAAGTCACTATGCCCATTTCAGTATATTTCTCACCTTTTCTTTTACACATAAATGTGTATTTTAAAAAATACTTCTCATCTTTGCTTCTACACATAAATGTGTGTGCGTTTTTGCTCCATGTGTATTGCTATGTGTGTTTAGTTTTGTTTTCTAATATGTATCATACAAGCGTATGTGAATAAAAAATATACCAATGTTTTGTAAAAATAAATGATTATCTTTCTCTCATAATGCTAAGGGAACAAGAGTCTTATCAGATATCATATATTGAAGTAAAGAACATGCCTTATGGGTCGAATATATATATTGATGGCAGTAATAATTACAGGGAAAGAGATCAATTCAAGAGCAAAATGATACCATGTTGAAGAGTCATCATAGCTGATTGGCCACAAATTTCCACTCTCAGAGTCTCTGTCAGTTGCTCAATTACCTACTTTCTGATAGCACTTTTCACAGGAGTTATATGCAGTTGATCTATGTGGTTTAGAAAATCTTTTACAGTTCTTGTAATTTGCATTTTCAGCCTTTCTTGTTCTACCTTAATGTGTTTCTTTATAGATGATCATAATAGTAGTGATTATAATAATTAACATTTCTGCATCTTACCTAGTATGTGTCAGGACTAGTTCTAAATATTTCAATGTAACTCATTCAATCATTGTGTCAAAACTTGAGTTAAGCACTATAGTGTTGCCAATATTACAAATGAGGCAAAGTTCTAAAGGTTAAATAATCTGCATAAAGCCATGTAACTGTTAAGTAGAAAATTAGCATCTATTCTAATTAGTGTGGATATGAGCCTTTGGGGGAACTTAACAACTGATTATCTTACATTTGGGTTGAATCTAGGCATAATAGGGAGTCTGCTTTAATCAGCCTTTGTGAAGTTAAGGGCTAAATGCTTCTAAAATCATTCAATATGTCAGCATTCCTCAAAATGTTGGTTATAACAGACTCCAAAGCCTATTGATTAAATTTAAAATCCATGGATAAAATGATCGGTATAAACATATTCTTAGTTTTTTCATATTTAATAAGATTAATATTATTTATATGGTAAAAATGCTTTTTTCTTTCATCTTTTATGTATATGCCTTTATACCTAGACAAGCTGAGCCATCCATCTGTCATGTGGTAGAGGGGTTAAACTGTTACAGTAGTCATACAAAGGAAAAAATGTTTATCAATATTTTGCATAAAAATAATTTTTTGACAGTCTCTATTTTGCCAAAATTATATTGAAAAAATCAGCCCATGATGATGGAATGAGCATCAGGAAAAATAGACATTGTATAAGATTTCTAGATGAGCAATAACTTTATCATCTTATTAGCATGTAGAGAAAGCACAAAGAGAAATATTAAAGGCTTCAAATATATACAATACATTTGAATACACTTAACAGAAATCACTGCTGTTTGCATTTTCCAATTATTTGGAGGAAAAAAGAGGAAAAGGAGGGATTGATAAATTAGCTTACTTTGTTATCTGCAATATGTAGGAGATTCCCTCTTTCTCTGATAATAAATTACCCTATAAAATATTATCCTTGGATAAAATAGGTATAGATTATATCTATAATGAGAAAATAATGTACATTATTTACAAAATAAACCACTCAACTCAAATACTCAAAATTCAAGACTCTCATCAGTTGGCAGAATTGACTAGAGAGCTTAGGGGACTCAATGACAATTTTTTAACAAAGAAAAAAAAATAGGTGTTAGCTCTGTTGATTGCAGTAATTTTATTAACTTAAACTTCCAAATCAACCCTGAAAATTCGTATGTCTACCAGAATTTTCTTGAGTTTTATTTTCAGAATTTTCCTGGGTTTTATTTCAATACATGAGAGCTATACCAAATTTAGGTTTGCAGATGTGTTAATATCAAATATAAGATTTTGCATCATGAGGCAACAAATTATTTAAAGGCAGTGCCATTAGTCCATTCTCACACTGGTATGAAGAACTACCTAAGATTATGTAACTGCAGAACTGGGAGTCAATTAAACCTCTTCTCTTCATAAATTAGAAGTCCAAGGTAGTTCTTTATAGCAGTGTGGAAACAGATTAAGAAAATAATGATAAGGTCTAGGGCTTTTTTTCTTTTGCTATTTATTTCAAAACTTTTTTTTTTTTTTTTTTTTTTTTTTTTTTTTTTTTTTTGAGACTGAGTCTCGCTCTGTTCCCCAGACTGGAGTGCAGTGGTGTGATCATGGCTCACTGCAACCTCCACCTCTCAGGTTCAAGCGATTCTCATGCCTCAGCCACCTGACTAGCTGGGATTACAGGCATGTGCCACCACTCCTGGCTAATTTTTGTATTGTTAGTAAGGACATGGTTTCATCATGTTGGCCAGGCTGGTCTGGAACTCCTGACAAGTGATCCACCTGCCTCGGCCTCCCAAAGTGCTGGGATTATAGATGTGAGCCACTGCACTGGGCCTCAAAACTCTTAAAAGTGTAAATATGTTTTTAAAAACAAGTACAGTTTCCGGAAATAAGCAGTGAAAACTTGTAGCCACAAGAGATTCCCACATTATATGTATAATGTATATGTATGTACGTTATATCTGTATAGTGTATATGTATGTATAGTTACATTATATGTAATAAAGAATGTTGCGCTGGGCGCTGTGGCTCATGCCTGTAATCCTAGCACTTTGGGAGGCCGAGGCAGGTGGATTATCTGAGCTCAGGAGTTCAAGATAAGCCTGAGCAACATGGAGAAAACCAGCTTCTACCAAAAATACACAAATGTAGCCAGGTGTGATGGCATGCACCTGTGATCCCAGCTACTTGGGAGGCTGAGGTGGGAGGATCGCTTGAACCCAGGAGGTGGAGGTTGCAGTGAGCCAAGATTGCATCACTGCACTCCAACCTGGGTTACAGAGTGAGACCCCATCTCAACAACAACAACTACAACAAAAAATAAATAAAAGAAAGAAAGAAAAGAAAAAAGGAAATTGGAAGTAACCTTCATATGAAGAGGTGATTAGTTAAATATGTTATAGTACATTCACAAAATAGCCATACCATGCATTAATTGAAAATCATATTGTGGAAAAATTTTAATAACCTGCAAAATGATAGTTTTTTATGAAAAAAGTAATTATAAAATTACTATTTGATATATATAATATATATACAGATTCACATATACCTATGTGTGTATATAAAATTTATTACACATTTCAACACCGTTTTACAAAAATTTTGTAAATTCATACTCAAATATCTTAACTGAAGTAATATGTGGAAATGTAAAGTTGTAGGCTTTGACATATTTATTTGGTGATTTATGACTTGCTGATGAGCACCTAATGATTGCTGAAAGAAGTTCATAGAAACTCTAATTTGTTTTACTGTTCATTTGTGCTCCAGTTCATCTCAAAAAACCTACCCTGTTTATTCGTCCTACTAATTTTTCACTTTCAACAGACACTTTTGAGTCCATTTATTGGGAGACCTCAATTCATTGGAATATTAAGATAAATTAGCTTTATTTTTCCCTTTGGCTGATTTTAGCTTTGCTATGTTGAATTATACTTTCTATTTTGAGGTAAATATCATAAATATTAGGTCACTTTTGTCCATGAAACTGAGTCCATGTGTTTTAAACTTTAAGCTTTTAACTGATTGAACTGATAATATTATAACTGATCTCCCTCTTCCAATATGGGTTAAACGTGTGGTCCAAGGCACTTAAGAATGGAGGAGAAGGTCCATTGTTGACATACTTTGTTTTCGTGTCTTATAATTGGATTCATATCTAGCAAATAAAATGAAGTTTAGCCTGTTCTTACTCATGGTTGCTGCTTCCCTGGATAACATGACTAGCTATTGATGTCCTTTATCTGGCAGAAATAAAAATGCTGTTTTTCCCCACGTATTGTGGACATATGTCTTGGTTTGGTGACAATAACCTAGGGTTATATCTATTGCCCCAATGTAACTTCCAGTTCAGTATTTGTCACTCTAGAAATGTCATAGTTTGGACAATAAATTATATAGTTATGCTCCTGGTGTGATATATTTGTAGGGTCTTTCTAGGGACCTGAAAAACTTCTACATAGCTTTACCTTGACCATTTCTCACAGCTCCTTCTCCTAACTTCAGCTCACACTACCAGATATCTAATCTACAGACTCTTGCAGCTCAGATCATTGCCTGGGAGATGGGTGGGAACCATAAAGATGTCTCAAGTTTATTGAACAGAAGCTTCTGCTGAACTTCTGCAGTGCTTCATCAACCACAGTAATTATTTTGTCTTGAAAAATGTTGGGAATCCAGGTTACTCTGCTGTCTCCTCTTTCATTGCCCTGACATCCAGGTCATGTTGCTGCAGCCCATGACTATATGAGGAAAAAAGTTTACATTCCCTTTCTTGCCATCATTCCTCATCTTCACATGATTCTCTTGCATACCTCCATTTGCCTGCAAAGGAGAAGTTTCCTCACCCTCTTCTAATGGGGAAAGGGTTAGGAAGGTTAGGATAGGCTTTTTTCTCATTGTATGTTCCAGAAAGATGATGCCCATTACCGTATACTCTCCCTAGTCCTCATGTTATACATGCAGCACTGTTAAGATCTTTACATAAATATAGGAATATCATGTTTAAAAAATGACCTATAATTTTGAAACAAAACTGGTGGATATGCATCAAGCTGGTAATTTTCACTACCTACGTTCCCATAATTTTGTCTATAAAGGGTATGCCCACCTCAGTCTTGAAAAATTGAAAACCTTTAAAAAGGACATCTCTGTAAGTTGGATACCTTTAATAGTTACCAGATTGATACCAGTGTCAATCGGCATGAAAACTGATGCTTTAAGGATACAGATAACATATCTAAGCTATTGTCTTGACTCCTTTGGATTTGATATACACTACTTCCCTTTTATTATCGATAAAACATTCATAGAAGCTGTGTGTTTCATTGTACAGAAGCTTCTGCTGCATTTCAAGTATATATACACCATTTTATAAAAATCCACCCTGCAGTCAACTGGAAAAGTTACCATTCTCTACATAGGCCCCACACTTTGTGCTGTTAAGCTGTTTGTTCTACCTCTACCTCTACTTGTTGCAATTATAACTTTATATCCAATGAATGTTTCTGATATCATGCCATCAGTGAATCCTTTCCTAGTTTCCCTCCACTTACCAACTGGTAAACTCTTTGAAGACATGAGCTATAGTGCCTACCTGGAACATAAAATTTCACTTTGAAGACAATAGGAAAACAGTGGGCATTTGTTGCATTGAATCAGTAAAAATATCTCTAACTGATTTAATAGTGTTGCATTTTATGAAATGTGAAGCTTTTCATTTGAGAATTAATTTGAAATGGATTTTTACTCTATATGAAGGCAAAGATTGAGGATATATGACAGAAATTTAACATATACACAGTCCTTAAAAGTTATAAGATTTTCTCACAAAACTGGTAAACATATAGGGCAAACGTTATCATCTCCATTTTACATGTGGACACACTGAGACTGAGAAAAGTTAAATTAATTCCCAAGATTGATAGTTACGAGTGGAGGAACCTACTTTTTATACTGCAGTCTTTGTCCATAATATCACTGTGCTGTACAAAAGGCAGTGGGAATCTCTGTATTCTGATCAACTGACATAAATAAATCCTAGTAATTACTATACATACTAAATGGTCTTCTAGAAGCCCGTTTCAAGGTCATAGAAAGGATATTTCTATTCATCATCTAGGGCTATTCTGAGCCACCAGCCATTTTTACTCTTATTGTTAACAGGATGGCTCCCAAGAAACCTGATTCATCCTTTATCATTTCAAAAGGAAGCAGCATGCTGATTGCAACTATTGTTGAAATTTGGAGGGAGGACAACAGGATGGGCTAGGTGGGACTAGTCATGGTTCTGAAAAACAATGGAAGAAAAGGCTAAGGCCCTGGAAATATGGTGCTCTAATTCCCCAAGGAGACTTAGATTCCTGGGATGCGCACACAGCTCTATTCATGGGAGGGGCCACCTGGCATTGTGCAGATGCCACTTCCAGGTTCCACCCAAGACTCCCTGTGGGCCAGGGGGTGGAAGAAGAATAACTCTGTGGCTTCTGGAATACGGCACATCCTAGGAGAGCAAAATGAAAGGAAGGTGTGTTTTGCCTTTTGCCTGATTATAACAAGGGACTCTGAATTCTCAGTGCATACTCATTACAGAGCTTTTCTTGCTCTCAACTTCACAGCAACTGGAGGGCCCTGAGGGAATCTTTATAAAGCTCCTGAGACAGTTGGGCCTTGTCCCTGAGGGGCTAGTCATTTGGGATTAAGGACTCTTGAAATGAGAAATTACCTAGAAATACCCTTCCTATGCCTTATTATTTCAAATTATAAGCTTGGCGTAGAAATAAGAAACAACAACACAAACATCAGTCATGTTCCTGAAAAGGTATCAATTAACCCCTGATTTCCAAAGTGTGAGGATAGACTGTCTTTAGTGCGTTAGAACGAGTCAGCTTTAAATATGACTATTCACTGTTTTACTTTCCCTTTGAGTTATACTGAAAGGGAATGACAGTAAAGGGAGTAATGCTATTACTTGAACAGGTATAAAATTTATTTTCTGTATTAAAGGAAGAAGAGAAAGACTTTCGTAAGGATCATTTATACACTGCTACTTTAGGGTTTAATATTAGTAGTAGTAATTGAGAAAGAGATTTCTTTCCCTTTACTTTATTTGAATTTTTTGGTTTAAGGAGCATATTAATACTTTTGACCATGATACCCCACCTTGTCCATCCTACTCTCCTCATCCAAATTTCTGAAATGGTTTTCAATTGAAAGAACACATTCCTCAGCCCTGGGCCCAGTACAAACACATATCTCAACTTCCTGGGCCCAACACAAACACATTCACACATTCCTCAGCCCTGGGCCCAGTACAAACACATTCCTCCATATATCTCAACTTCCTGGGCCCAGTACAAACACACCATATATCTCAACTTCCTGGGCCCAGTACAAACACACCATATATCTCAACTTCCTGGGCCTAGTACAAACACACCATATATCTCAACTTTGGGAAAACACCACCTGGAGAGACCCCCAATAAGGTCACAACTGTTTGTGGCTTTACTGAAAGCACGGGAACCGATAGAAAACTGCTAAATGTATAACTTAAAATGTTAACCAATTGTAATGCTGTAACCAAAAGAATTCCCTTGTTCCTCTATAACCTTACATATCCTGTTTACATCGGGCTATAAAAAGTGAGCACATGCGTCGTTCGGGGCCCTCTTGTATGTTGTGGAACGGAAGGACCAAGTTCGAACTTGCAGTAAAGATCCTTGCCGCTTGGCTTTGACTCTGGACTCTGGTGGTCTTCTTTGGGGAATAAACGGTCTGGACATAACACAATGTGTACACTTCTCTCTCTTGGAATGATGGAGGATGAATTAGGCCTCTTGTGAACAAGCCTGTTAGCAATCATGAGATTCTTCACACCAGAATATCCTTCTGTTGAAAGCAAGCAAAGGTTTAAGAGCTCCTCCATCCTTTACACTGCTCTCTCTGAGGTTTGTAGTAGTCTCTCACAGTCTGCTGACTGTAAGCATATTTGTTAGTGCCAAATATCATCATGATGTATGATAGTGATAGAGACAGGAGGCAGCCAAGTGTCCCCAGTGAAACCCTGCCTTCAAGCCTAAAACAGCCCAAAGGCTGAAAAACCGGACTGCTGGTTCTGGATGAAGCTTGCCCTTTCCCGATGCATTCTGTCTGAATAATGCCAACCTGGGCATTGGGAGGATGGGGAAGAGCCTGAAGAAGTTTGTGTCCGTTTGCAGGAGTGAGGAGCCTGGCCTCTCCTGTTCCTGTGTGGTGACCTGGGATTTCAATATGGAAGGCAGGAAACCTGCCTGCAGGACTCTTTGCCGAACGTTATTTTTCTTTTTTCCTTTTTGCCTAATAAATTCCACTCTTCACCCTTCTGTGTGTCTGCGATCCTAATCTCTCCTATTCGTGTGACGAAAAACTGGTTTTAGCTGAACAAAGGAGAAAGTTCCGCAACAACAGTAGAAAGGGTATTAGACCTAACGTCAGCACCAGGGTTTATCTTGGGCCTCAACTATTATAATGTGGCCCATATCACACTTAGAACCAGTTTTCTCATCTTTAAAATAGAAATAAAGACATGAAACAATTGTGATAACATGTTTGAAATAACTTATATCAATTACATCCCTATTCAAGGATTATTTAAAGTGAGTGAAGTCTGTTCATAGTTTTCTCCAAGGAAAGAAAAGTACCCCTGTAAGAAAACTAAATAAAATCCACGTTATCCATGACTGATAACAAAATAGTCTCCATATAGAGACAGGTTACTGCCCTGAGATGCAAGTTCCAAATCACTGTCTCTTGATACTAATCTTTCCCTGAGGAAAATATGGTTATATACCTATATAGTGGCCTCAAGATAATCCTGCTCAAAATTTTCGTATGTGGATACCCTAATCTTTTCATAATTCCTCATGGTGTAACTGAAATCAATCTGGAACATTTAACTGAGGCTTTGCTCATTGGAGGTGGAATTTCATAAAACTAGAGAATATTTATGAGATGTTGATTGCTATTTAAGCTCACAGACCTTATCCCAGGTTGGTTTCTGTCACGCTTTTGTATGGTGAGTGTTATCTTAACACCATTTAATAATCTATTCCTAATCATAGCCTTGCTTGAAATCCCAAACCAGATTGCTGACATTTTTTGAGCACATAGATCCAACTCTTCTGGAAATATAAACATCAGTGATGAGAGCCAATTATTCCCTTGCTTTGATTAAGCACGTTTAAATGATGTTCCTCTCATTTACAGCCAAGTTAGTTTTGACACATATTTCATCTTTATATCCTCAGCTGAGCCTGACCCTGAGTCTGTATCTCAGCTGAGGCTATATCTGTTGAATAAATACCTCCATTATTAATCATACTACTATTTCATACACTTGAAAATTGACATGCTTTTTCTTTCAGTGGCAAAATTTACAGAAGAAATGGGTACAGAAAATGTTTTGTTGGTTTGTTGCTCCATTCACTAAAAAATGTTTCCAAAATAAGGGCCAAAAGTAGGATTAAGTAAGTTTTTGTCATTATTTATTAGCTATAAATTCATTACAAAATTGACTCTTACATATCATTAGAAATATTTCAAATCATATAGAAATCATATTATTTAAAATATTAAGTGTTAAATTATATTTAACAATTGCAGGATATTCAATACAAGAATTAAAACTGGATGTCTGGTTATCTCTATAGAACAAAAAATATAGATAAAAATATGAAAAAAGGTTGAGAAACATACTCACACTATATATTTGTAGCTTGAAAACCAATTCTATTTGGTTTAGTGAAATATAAAGAAAAAATCAGAATTTAATATTTACTCTTATGAGAATCTTTTGGTAAACTGAAACACAGGTAAAATTATATACCCTGATCCTACAAGCAAGATGTAATATTTATCAAAAACTTATCACTGGATATAATAACGCTATACTTTTCTCCACATATGTACTACAGGTGAGTTGTTAAATCCATTTGTCATACTTTCTTTAAAAAGTCATTTTCTTGAATTAAGTCAAACAGACAATTTCTTCCACTAATTCATATTGTTCCTTTTCCTCAGATTTTTCAAAATTAGAGGTTAGCATCACTGAAGTCTTGAATAGTCTCATTTATTTAACATCACCTTCATAGCTGAAGTTTAACAACATCCTTTTTTTCCAGATACTAGTGAGATACAAGTATGATTTATCTTTCAGATGGTCAGAGGACATTGGAAAATTTAACAAATTTAAAAAATCGATACTGGATTCTAATTTTTATGTGTGGCTAGTTAAGAGAGTAGTGTACACAGCAGGCACTGGACTCTAAGCCACTTAACATTTGAAAGCCTTATTAATGTACCCTAGAGAAGGGAAAGAACCATTAAGCCCTAAATGCTGAAGACATTAGTCTGACCATAGATATCATACAAAGAAATGCAAACACACAGGATTATGGTTACAAACCAGGAGAAGAAAATCTACTATTAGGGAATGTTAAGCATAATATAAAAATAGTTATCACAATCACAAAAGACTTTATTTTTATTTCCCACTATAGCTTAAAATATGAACTGCGGTTTACTAGAGAGCCATGGTGAAGTCATACAAGTAAAACATACACTCAGGTGAAAGAAATTTTTAATTCTCAAACATGAACAAAATAATTTCCTATACATAATTTAAATGGATATTAAATATTTATAGACATGCTTTCAAAAACATGTGGTAATTGTCTTCCATAATATCATCCATGATATAAGCCAGGAAAACTTATCACATTTTATCCCAAATGTTCTGTAATATCTTTAAACTGGGCCAAAATTAAGTTTCATTTAAAAGCTATCAAAAGCTATGACATTTTGTGTGGTTTTGTTTTAAACACCAAACGCATTGTGCTAAGCCTGGGGGTATCCTCATGGTACTTAACACATGATAAGGCACACAAGGAATGCAAAATAAATATTTGTTAACTGATACATTTCCTTTTACAGCTTGATTATTAGACTTTCAAAATTAGTTATATTACTTTCTCAATTCCTAGTGTACTAAAGTACAGTCATTCTGATTCTTCAATCTCTTATTCTAAAAAGAGACAAATTTCACCAACCAGGGGCACAGACACCAGAATGTAAAAGGCACAGTAATTTATTTTATTTTATTTTTTAGAAAATGGAATGTGTTCTACTTATTAAAGTACTCCAGAGAGTAATATTAATTACTATATTGGATTTTCTTCATAAATTATATTTAAAAGTGGGTGGTAACAAAACTTTATAACAGACTTTTGCTTACATCACCAAAATAAAGCAACAAGCAAACAGCAACAACAACGAAAGGCAGGTCTTTGTTACAAAGAATCCTAACCAACACACTTGACCTGTGAGATATTGATTGTGCAGGATGACTTATTGAGATGTGGAAAAGAGAAAAATGAAAACAGGTTTCAGAATGAAGGATTTCATCATTAATTGAAGTTTGTCCAAAAACCATAGGTGCACACACAGGATGTGTAAATTATTCTGGGAATGATAGGGGTCTTGAGAGACGGGAAAGAAGAAAACTAGCACAAGCACTAAAAATATATGGTTTCAAATTTAGAAATATGAAGTCCTTGATAGCAATATTTATATTCAATCTATCCACACTTATTTAAAAATTCATATGTATCTATTTTTAGATGCAAATTATTCTCACATAGTTAGACTGAGTTAACTGCAAAATGGGCTCTAGGAAAAGAGTACTGTGATCAGAGCAATGATTTCCAATGTTAACTTCAAACGACTTATATTTTTGAATTTTATTAATTGTACATAAAGTTTACCCTACATAATATTTGCAGTGCCTATCTAAAGACTTCTCTTTAGTTTCTTCAATGACCTGAAATTGCCATGTTGGAGTAAATCTGATAGGTCCCAGCCTCAATTCATAGAATATTAGTGATTATCTAGTACAACTTCTGTATTCCACAGCTGGGAAACTGAACCTTCACAAAAGGGAAGTCGTTTTCTCAAAGTCAGAGCAGATGAGTAGGTCTAAGTCTCATGATGGTGGTCACAGTGCCTAAATTGCTTGTATTTTATCATTATCACACAGCATAGTGCCTGGTACAAAGTAGGCATTAGGTATTCTACAGATATCTTGGGTGGACTGATCAATGAAACAATAAATATGTGAATGAATGAATGAAAGAGACAATGGCTGAGCTAGGTTAGTCTATTTTCAGCAATAAGAGTTTGTCAGCATCTGGGTAGTTGCAGACGATGACTAGATTTCTTACCACAGTCCCTCAAAATGTTCTTCTTGGGGTTTAACGTTGGTTAAAGAAAGAATGCTGAGCACATATAGAAGCTGATACATCATGAGGCATTTAAAACTAATTTAAATTCTTTGTAATTTTAAAGTTTATCTGTGATATTGATTGTTAGTGAAGTGACAGTTGTTTTAAGAGACTTTGTCAATGCCACCATGGGGCACTGAACTTTTTGAACTGCCATGAACATAACACTACACACATCCATATTATGTCTTCAGTAGTAGTGGTGATGGGCAAAGACACTTGTTCTACCCCACCCTCAGCTATTTGAACATGCAGTAGTAAGTACCTAAAGCAAAAGTAAGGCTCATTCTAAAGGCAGTTTTCAGAAATGACAAAGGGAGAAAAGTCAAAGGGCTGTGACTGTTTCAACTACTTAAAAGAGGAAAATCTGTTAAACTGGTTATAATTGGAAAAATGTATCTAGGTCTTAAAGGAATATAAAAGAAAATGGAAAATACCTCTTCAAGTGTAGGGCAAAGGGAGGATGGCAATAGCAGGTATTGGCGTGTAAACAAGTCAAATTTAGGTGAAAGAAGCGCGAACATGTTTCATTATGGATTCTTGGAAGCCATTCCCTGCAGATTTAAGTGGGTAATTGAGAGTGACATTTAAAGTGGCAGGAGACAGTCTAAGCAATAGCTTCTGTATTCCACATAGTCAAATTCAAGTGCAAGAGAGGTCTTTGTAAACAGTTCATGGCAGTGCTTTGTGATAAAAAAGAGGGGTCACTAAGACTGCTTAGGGACCCAGGTAAACTTCCAGCCTCCCTCCTCATCTCGACGCACAAAGGCTTGTCCCTGGTGGAAGGAATGAGTTTTCACATTACAATGAGGGCTCAGGGATGTGGAAAATGCCATCTCTGTCTTGTTGGGTGACACATTAGCAGTATAGTAAGGAAGAGTTTTCAGCCCCACTGGGGGATTTGAAAGTTGAGAAAGGCTGTGGAAATCTTCTCCATGAGTGGCAGTGCTGTGCAAGGGGGTTGTTCTGTCACCTCTATAGTCAAGTGGCATATCCTCTCTGGGGACATTTTTATAATCAACTGCATCATCCGGAAATTGGGAAAATGTGCTGGTGACTCTTCTGGGACGAGATGCGAGGGCACTGTAGTTAGCTGGTAAGGTGTCATCGATAGTGTCAAGGTCTTTTAACCCAAGTGTTTGAAGGACCCAGGGATCCACAGGGGGCCCAACTTGTTCTTCACAGTTAGCAAATTCACTAGAGAGGTTTCTTTTGGCATTTTTGGGATGGGGAATCTCAGCAGGAGAGTATCTTTGTTCTTTGGATTTTCTCTTCCCCTTCCTGAATTTTCCACATGCTTTGGAGAACTCATCAGATGAGAGCAATTTCTAGGGAAGTGATATTTGAAAGTTATACTTTTTTCATATATTTACTAGTTAACTAAATTATTTCAAAAAAAATGATTAAGTTTCTCTTCACACACAAGTAAGATAGATTGGATTAGCTTGTTTGTAAAGTAAAATCTGTGATGACAAGTACTGCCTAAAAACTCTAAATCATATTTTTTACTCAGTTTTCTTAAACGTTGAAAGGACCAGATGATATTTTTAAGATTTCAGCACAGGCAA
>NW_012118932.1:7187197-7208480 GCF_000951035.1 Colobus angolensis palliatus | reverse complement strand
AAATAATACATTTATCATTTATAAATAAACTATCATTTACTATAATTTATAAATCACTGATTATATGTATTATCTCATTGGATATAGATGTTATTAAAATCTTCATTAATGAGGAAACTAAGGCACAGACATATTAATGGCTTGCTGAGAATGATTTAGCTCGGACATAAACCTAAGCCACCCGAATCTAGACAAGTCCTCTGATTAAACACTATACAACACTGCTTCTTCTTATTTCATAAACTTTCAAAGCACTTCTGAGACATTACATTATTCTAAATCTTGAAAAATTATTAAGAGCGACAGATCAAACTGCCTAGTTATTATCACGTAATAATATAATAAGTGTCCTTTTATGGAATGGTGGCTGGAGTTAGGAGCCCAGGCAAATAACCAAGATGTATTCTCTTTTTAACAAAGGCAACTGAATTGTAAAGAAATCAAATCTAGTGTCTTCTATTCTCTGCACTGCTCTATTTAGTAACAGTAGCAAGAAGCATCATCAATTTAGACCAAATAATATCAAATAATGTAGCTTGTCTAGAAGTATGGAAAAGATTGATGATGAAAGCATTAATGATAACATAATGGTAAATAGATAATAAAAAATTGAAAGGCAAAGAATTGAGCACGAACAAAAAAAGACTATAGGCAAGTTATTTATCCTTGAGTTAGAAATAGCTCATTTTAAAAGTGGAGAAAAAAATGTGAATTAAACGATAAGGTAATTGTATATACCTAATGTAATTTGTAAATGCCAAATCAAGAGATTTGGACTCTGGCAATACTCGCAGCATTTTAGATCTAGCAGAATTTTTAAAGGATATTTTAGACCATCCATTACAGATGAAGTTAAGTGAGGATCTAAGTAAGAATGATTTGCCTAAAGTCAAACAGATTATTAAAAGAACCGAGTGTCTTTTAGATCTGCTTCCCATACCAGTATTCCATCCATCTCATTCTGCCTTTTGATTAACCCTGATTGTCTCAGCAACCCCCACTTCTGACTAGCATTTGATTTTTAAGCAACTTCTTTTGTAATATATGACTGACACTTGCAATCTAGGTATGTCAGAGAAATGATAGATAAAAATTCTTGTGAAAGAGCCATATTTCCTTAAGAAAAATCATCCATCTCATAAATGCATATCAAGATACCCTGTTTAATCAAGGAGTATGACATAAATCATTTCCTTTCTCAAATCACTGCTTTGTTCTTATAAAGTAGATACACACATACCTTGGCCTTTTCTTCAAGACATTTAACCAAAGCAGAATTCAGGTATTGTCTGAGGTGATTATTCTCTTCATGTAACCTAGCGAGTTCTTCTTCCTTCTGCACCAGGGTATCTTGCAGCTACAAAAAGCAGACAGTGGTGAAGGCTGCTCCACTGTATTGACTCTGTAACCTTATAATAATGCCACTGCTCCTTGACTTGACTACTGTTTGTTGTGTGAGCACGAGCATGGGGAGCCCTCATCCTGAGAGGCCTAAATTAAATTTACGTTCCCCTAACGCCCAGTTGTTCAGCTTTGTGCTCTGAATTCTCATTCATTGCAAAGCATTTGGAGAGATTATAATAGACTTTTAAACTTGTAACCACAAGGGAATCAGGTAGATACGAAAATATGAGCTGCATGCAACTGTTTAAATGCAGAAAATGATGTTTAGGAAGATGTGGCTGGACTCCTTTCTTGCACTTTTAAATAAATAAATAAATAAATATAGAGGTGGGTCAGCTTTTTTCAGCCTCAAAGTGCCCTGTCTGTATGTCCACTAGATTAAATTAAATATAGAAAATGATGCCTTGCATGTTTAAATAAATAAATAAATAAAAACAGAGGTGGGTCGGCTTCCTTCAGCCTCAGATTGATCTGTCTGTATGTCCACTATCAAAAATGATGTTTAGGAAGATTTTGCTGGACTCCTCCCTTGCATGTTTAAACAAATAAAAAATAAAAATAGAGGTGGGTCGGCTTCTTTCAGCCTCAGATTGATCTGTCTGTATGTCCACGAGATTAAATTACCCTTCAGGGGCAAAACTAACAGAACATGATAAAAAGCAATCTTAGGAAAATATTTTATAATCATGATCTCTTCTCCAAGTATTAGCGATGTTATGGTTTAAAAATACTGTCACACTCATTATATCATTTGATCTTTTCAAATTCCCTCTGAGATAGGCAGCACAAGGATTACAATTTCATAAATGAGGAAAAGGAGAAGGATTCAGGGTCACACGCTAAAATGTGTGAAGTGGGAGCTTGACTGCAGGTCTTTCTAGAGTGTCTTGGTGGTTTTTCTTTTCTCTGACATCGATCATCTAACTTTGATCTCTCTGTGGACACACAGTCACTTTGGTTCTAAACAGAGTCAGCATGAATTTCACAAGGGAAAAGAAGCAAGATATTAACGGTGGGGAACGGATCACGGGGAACACGACCAGTCTCAATGCTCTGACTTACACACACCTGCTTGTTTCTGTAGAGCTGAGAGGAAAGCTGAGCGTCTTCCCATGAGCACAAGTCCGGAAGAGAAAAATTTGAGTCACTGAAGGATTCTGTGAAAATACAAATGGATAACTGAGAAAATAGTCTTGTAGTTTCTGTGTAATAAACTTATCAAATCAAATCAGAAAGTTTAGTAGGTTCAATCATTTTTCTTAAACAGCTATTGCTGCCATACAGGAAAACAAGACATTTAAAATTTTTTAGAAAAGGCAAGCAAGCTGAGAGAAACAAATATTTATACACTGGATCACATAGCAGGTAAAGGGTAAATTGTTATAAGCAGGAAGGGGTCACATTCTTGCCTAACATATGTATTCCTGCTGGATAAATTAATAAAGATTGTCCAGTCTTTGTCATTAATTTATGCACATACTTACTGATCTCCCCCCAAACTCGGCATAACATTGCAATTCCATTATGTTTTTCTAGTTTTTATCTTGTTTTCTAAGCTTTAGCACTTGATAATATATTGTTTGGCTCTATAATTAAATTCTAATCTGTAATGCTGCTAGTTTCTCTGCCTGCCTGTTTTAATCTAACGGACTGTATTTATTTGGAATTGTATGTGGTAGCACTTTCTACTTGAAAACTATTTGGACCTTGCTTCTTTGAAGATCTTAATGAAAACCTCAAAACTGTGCCCAGACCTTATCTGTTTCAACTGTTTTAATCTGTATATTTTATAAATGTTTTTTTCAAAGTGGCTTTCCCCCCATATTTGACTGTTAGCTCTATCTATCAATAAAAAGCTATGGTTGGGCATACTAACCGGGTTTACTTTTACTTTCTTTTCTTCATCTAGTACAGTTTTGACTCTTGCCCTTCTCTGGTTATACTGTTGATACTGAAATATTTTTGATTAAAGTGAAATGATGAGTAGGAGACAGGAATAAAATGGCATAAGTAGGTTGGGTTCACACTCTTGGGCATTTTGTTTTTACCGTTGCTTGTAGTGGAAAGTTAATACTCAACAACGTCCTCTGTGACATTTAAGTGTGCTTTTAATTTTTTGAGTTCCTTTGTGTCTTTTTAAAAAATAAAACGAATCATGTGGCAGAACCAATGGTATGGATATTTAATTCTAGGGTGTCTGAGAATTATTTAAGAAACTGGAGTATTTAACACAGACATTTCTTTAATACTTATAAATATTGCTCGTATGCCACAGATCAAAATTAATATGTCATTTTATGTCAATGCTATACTTCTCTCCAAAGTTGAAGCTTTTTTTGTGTGTAAAAGGGAATCCTTTTTCCACCTCTAACACACTATCCATGGAACTTCGCCTATGAAATAAAAATTAAGCTAGTATTCCTTACTTTTCTCTCAAACTCAGGGAGACTTTCCTGAATTCCAAAAGAAGTGTTCAGACTGGTATCCTCATTCCAAAGACATTCTGCCAGTGTGTTGTTTATAAAACTTTGATCCAGACTCACACTCCCACAGTGAGATAGGACTCTGCAAGAACTATAAAGTGTAGGGAGAAATACATGCTATCCAGTGGGCAAGGTCAAGAATCCCATTTTCACCATTTGGCAAGTGTAAAACAGCAGGCTTTACGACTGTAAAACTCAGGAGTCTTTGGGTTTACTTAAATTTTCCATATTGTCCCTTATTCTAGAGTCCTAGCCCATGATGCTCTGTAGCCACGGGTATGGAAAAGAGCTCCAGATCTGTCAGGGAAGCAGAGGAGCAGAACTTACCCTGTGCCTGTGGTGCTTGTTGGAGCTCTCTGTTGTCCAGGAGACCAGCAGCCCAGAAAGAGACCCAAGTCTCCGTGGAAACGTCAACACTAGATTCTGACGTTGTAGTGGAATACGGGCAATTATAGCTCTGGCCTCCTACAAAGTACTGGTCTTGGCAAGGCAGAATGGTGTTCTGTGAAATTCAGAATGGGGGGAGTGCGGGGTCCCAGGAGATGGGGTGATGGAGATTTAAAAGGGGGAAAGGGTGGGAGAAATACCGAAATTATATGCAGTGAAATATAAAGAAAAAAAATCAGAAAAGGTGTTAAGTATAGATCCATATTAATTTTGGGGTGGTCAAATGCAATTACTAAAAGGGAATGAGTTTCTTGGTTTACCCAGAATTTCCCTTAAGCCCTTTGAGCAAAAGAGCAGACTAGCATTGAATGGGTGAAATTTGTACATATCCAGAAGGATTCTCTGTTGCAACGTCCAGCTCATCTAATAGTCTACCCAAGATCTAAATAAAGGGAATTCTACTTAATGGTGTGAAAACATAGGAACCATTTGGTTCTTTCTAGCAAATACCTTAATTATATTTCTAAAACTCCTGAAGGACAAAGAACGCAGAATGCTAAAGCTGAAATGGATATGACATAATATAGACTAACCTCTTCATTTTAGTTTCTCAATCATACTTGCCTCA
The DNA here is from genome assembly GCF_000951035.1 of Colobus angolensis palliatus. Taxonomy (NCBI): domain Eukaryota; kingdom Metazoa; phylum Chordata; class Mammalia; order Primates; family Cercopithecidae; genus Colobus; species Colobus angolensis. The sequence goes on along the minus strand of NW_012118932.1, from coordinate 7,203,578 downwards.
TTCCTTCCTTACTCTTCCCTCTGACCTAACATGCTGCTGGCTCATAGTCTGTCTGTCTGTCTGTCTGTCTGTCTATCTATCTATCTATCTATCTATCTATCTCTGTCCCAGAGATAATTAAAACATTTTGCTCCCAACACTAAGCACAGGAGCATAAAGTCACTCCAAGTAAACGTATAATCAAAGCTGAAAGAAGTCTGTTAGCAAAGACAGCAAGCTCTAGTTTTGTCCATCACTAGGGCTCAATGCTCCTCCAAAGTTATCTTGTCACTAACTGGCATGTACTCTCCACTGTGTTCTGATCCAGTGAACACTCTCCTGCCCTCCACTTCTTGAACCTCAGACACACAGTCTTTCCAAATGTCCAGGCAGGGGCAGGTATGCAGCCTTCCTGGGTTAATTTGTACAACACTAAATTTAAATTATTTGTCAATGTTTAATCAGGTAAAAACCATTCATTTTAGCAGAGTCCAGCTTTGGAAAAACTCTTTTTGACTACTACAGAGCTTCTCTGGGCTTAACGTAAACAGAGAGAAAACAAATAAGAAGAAGAAAGAGAAAAAAAAGTTAAGTCAATTCAATCACACTTTGTAAATGTTCTCGGTAATTTAAGTTTTGAAAAATTCCAGTTTTGAAGCAAGTCCAGCTTGGGCAGTGCAGACCAAAGAAATTCAGCCAAAAGTTTATCAAGTGCAATTTTCTTTTATTATAAAAGTATGTTTGCAGACTCCTTCCCTGAGATTTTTTTTTTTTTTGAATCAGAGCTAAGCTATTATGCAATTGATACCTGAGAAGAAAACAAACCCCAAATATCCCTCGACAAGTTCATGTCCAAGTGTTTGCAAATATATGCATAATCTAGAGGAAGAGGTAGAAATGAAAAGAGAGTGCAGGGGGAGGGGGGAAGTTGGGGAGAAAGTCAGGAAAGTAGTAATAACAGAGGGAGGGAGAGAGAAGAGAGGAGAGAGAGAGGGGAGAGAGAGGAGAGGGAGAGAGGGCGAGAGGGAGAGGGAGAGAGGGCGAGAGAGAGAGAGAGAGAGAGAGAAAGCAGATAGAGGATAGGAAAAGAGAGGGCAGCAGAGAGGATCTGTTTTAATTGGTGGGTAGCAGAGAAATCTTGCTCCCAAGGTGGAATAAATTCTAAATGCAAAGCTCATTAACTTCCAGAGACCCAGGTTTGCCAGCGGACTAGCTAGCGCCAGTTCCTCACTTACCATCTTGCAGTGGAAGAAAGCGCTGCAGAAACTGAGCCCACTCAATTTTTCAGGAAAACCAGTGGGAGCTTTAAATGAGACTGAGGGGAGGAGCCAGGAGAGGCGAGTTCTAATCTGCGGGAGCTCCCGGTGACGCCCAGAGCTCCCGGCGAGCGCCGCTCTCTGATTTGGTGAGAGGCTGTCAAACTGGTGACGTGAGCCAGGAGTCACCCAGCAGAGGACGAAGTCACTCGCGCTCTGGGCGACCACCGCGCCGGGACCAGGGACCTGGCGATCTGGCCACCGGCCGTGGGGCAAAGGCAGGACCTCCGGCCCTCCGCCTCCGGCGGCGCTGCCTCAAACCCGGCCCCAGTGTGGACTTGCCGCGGGCGGGGAGACGGGCGGCGGAGGCTGGCGGCGACCCCGGAGCCGGTACCTCCGCGAGGGCCGGGCTCCCTCCCTCTCCACGCGCAGCGCGGGACAGGCCCGAGCCAGGCCGGGCGGGAAGATGGTCCGGGTGTCTGGACGTAGGGTAAGAAAATCCCAAACCGGCATCACAGGGATCAAGGGAGCCTTTAGGGAAGCCCATCTAACTAGCCCCGGAGTTAGTATGGTTCCTGGGTATTTTTTTCTGGCTACGCGATAACAATATTAACTTGCTTTATGAGGTTGTCAGTTGACTTTTTTTTTTTTTTTTCCTATTGGGTATGTTTTACTTTCCCCTGTGTCTGAAATGAGTGTTAAACGTGGAGGTGATACATATCCATTCTGGAATGTAAGCTTCACTAGAATAGCAATTCCTGTTTATTTTGTTCCCTGCTGTCTCCAAAATACCAGGAGCGCTTTCTCACCTGTAATAAGTGCTCAACAAAGATTTGTAAAAATAATTAAGCTACAAATGTATTGTCGTTTTGTATTGTACCTGTCTTCACTTTATAATAAATGATTATAATTAAGAAAACTTGGTGTATGTTAGTATCTTTCAATTAAAGAATTTGATTTCCTCTGTCTTTTCTCTTACCTTTTATTGTCACAGTTCCTATTATGTTATATCGAGATTGGAGAAAGAGGAGTAACACCATTTTTAAAACCACTTAGCCACCGCTAATAGCCAACTTTTACTTCAACTTACTAATATAATAGATATAAAGCAATTTACACTAACCCTGGGAGGTAGGTAGTCTTATTGTCTGGTTTAACAGGTTGACCGATGAAGCACTAACATTAAGACATTTCACCAATGATTATACAATTAAGAAGTAGCAGACCTGGAATTCGAACCCATGCTGGCTGAAGCATCCATGCTCCTAGCTCCATGCATGTGGTATCTGACCTACCTTGGCTTATGTCCATGGCATATTATAGACATACATGTAATGGTTATTGTTATGGGTGGGCTGTGTTTCCCCAAATTCATATGTGAAATCCCTAACCCCAAAGTTACTGTATATGGAGATAAGGCTTTTAAAGAGGTAATTAAGTCTAAATAAAGTCATACGTGAGAGCCTAACCCAGTAAGACTGGTGCCCTTATAAGGGACACCAGGAGTGGCACACACAAAGTCAAGGCCATGTTGGGGCACAGTGAGAAGGCACCCGTCCATCTCTAAGCCGAGAGGAGAAGCCTCAGGGGAAACCAACAACCCTGCCAACACCGTGCTCTTGAAATTTCAGCCTCCAGAATTTTTTTCCCAAAAAGATTCTTGTCCAAGCTATCCCGTCTATGGTATTTTGTTATGGTAACCCTAGCAAACTAACCCCAGACAAGGAGGAGGAATTGAGAACACTTCTGATCCTGTTCTGCACAGCTCTTTCTCTACAATAGTTTTGACTGTTATTTATTTTTCCTTGAACTATACTCACGACCCACAGCACTTAGCAAGGTGATTAGCACACAGCAGATACTTAAGTGCTCTGTGTCCAAATTTGAGAAAAGAATAGATGATGAAGAGGAAGAAGGTGCTAGACTTGTTTGGGCCCTTTCCTCTTGTTCCAATACTGTTTATTTGCAAGATTTTCTTTTCTTTTCTTTTCTTTTCTTTTTTTTTTTTTTTGACGAAGTCTCCCTCTGTCCTCTCTCACCAGGCTAGAGTGCAGTGGCGCGATCTTGGCTCACTGCAACCTCCGCCTCCCAGGCTCAAGCGATTCTCCTATTTGTAAGCATTTTTAAGTGAACAGTACCAGGTTTGGGTGTCACTGTCTGGAAAATAGGTGAACCGGCCTATTCTACACGGACTCATTTCAGAGAGTGACGTGGGTGAGTGGGCCCCTCTCTGCCCTCACTGCATATTGGGCAAGATGCACTGGCAGTACCACCCTGACATCACAAGAGGAAACTGATCAAAACCCACTTGAGTTGTAAGAATCGGTGATTTTGTTCAGGGCAAAGAACTCATGTTTGTAGTTCTCCCAACACAGAGTCTGTTTGGCAAAACCCCAGTTAGTTTTGTGATGAGCACCAGGAGCAGAAAAAGGAGGATCCAGTTGTTTTACTTTTTTAGAAGCTGTCACAAATGAGACATGAGCCTCTGAGGGATATGATTTCTTGGGCCTGAAAATGATGCAAAATGGGCAACTGAGCAAACACAGTGTGAAAACAAAAACCATAGGCTTTCGATCCAAATATACCTGGATTCCAATTTCTTCTCTACTCTCTGAAATTGAATCACCTGGAATTATATTAGCAAAGACCCTAAATCCTCAGTTAACTCATCTGGCAAATTAGGAATGCAATACATACCTGAAACGTTTATTAAAAAGCTTACCACTAATGCTTATAAAATTACTGTTTTACTGCCTAAATTATGTGTTCATTATAGTAGCTATTCTTACTATTAGATATAGGGAATTCTGCCTTTGATCATACGCATACTGCCGTGCTTTTTTGTTGTTGTTGTTAAAAGTAACTATAAACGAAAGGTACATTCGTAAAATAAGGTTTTTTTTTGCGGGGGGGGGGCTAGACATAGTTTTCAAGAGTCTTTGATTACCTTTAAGCACACAAGTGTTTTACAAATCAGTAACTACTTTAGCTTAGTAGAAGTAGGAGTATAGATAGTGATTCAGAAACCCTGAAGTTAAACAGTGAAGAAGTGTTAACAACTGAAAATAAATCAGAAGACAAACTTTCCTTAAAACCGTAACAGATGGAAAATATTTTAAATTCTGAAAGTTTGATTTATGTACATCTTTTTACTTAAGATCTACTGCTTAAGTATAAGCCTTATTATTATTGTTGGTTTGACAGTTTTTTTTGAAAAGTGCATCAAGTAAACAATCATGTGAAATCTTTTGACAGTTTTGTTTTCATATGTATGGATGAAGTGCCTCTTTCTTAGTGTGTAGATGTAACCCATATAGATGATTTTCTTCTACGAACAATAAGATCAGTTAAATACTGCCTTTTGCATTGTATCTAAAGGGGTGGTGTTAAGGGGTAGGTAACTAATAACAACTTAGTTGTTAAGTCATCGTACTGCCCCCTGCCAGGGCAAAAATATATTAAAAGAAAATAGGAGGTAATTTGACTGGCACACAAACCAAGTCTGCAGACAGGAAAGGGTAGAGTGTGATCAGAGGTGGACTGAGGAGATAAATAGATTGACATATGGACTGTTCTTTCATTTCACCCCTGGAGAACTTTATTTGATTACTCCATTACGGGATTCTGTAGCAAATATAATAAAGAACAATTTTTAATTTCTCTTTACAAACATGGCTTTCTCTCATAGCTTCAGTACCTGAAACTCCAGGCAAAAAACAAAAACAAAAACAAAAAAACAAACAAAAAAACACAGCATTTCTGTTTTCACTTGTAGGTGAAGAAAAATGTATCCTTAGAGAAAATTCAGTGCAGTAGATGGTTTGCATTGGAAGATTTAGCATTTGCATTGTTTAGAATATCTGGAGAACCATGACAGATTCAGTTTGTTGACCCATAGTTATTAAATTTACCCCACCAAAGTGATGTGCAGAAATCAATCATGTTGATATTGATAGAGACTTGCCTACTACCTACTACTACCTGCAAGTAACATAGCTTTTGGGTAGCCTTCATATATGTAATTACTTATGCAGTGGTGAAAAACTGTTTCTACATGAACAAAAGGCATGAAAGAGCAAGGCAACTGTTAATTCTGGCAATAGAAAAAGTCAGGAAAACTATATTAGGTTATTAGCCAGGAAAGAAAAGACCTTAGGTAACTTAAAAAGTGAAATCTTCCATTTGGGCATAATTCAGATTAGCTCTCTATTTCCATAGAAATAGAGAGCTAATCTGTGTGTATTAGAGAGCTAACACACACACACAAATGTGATGTGTGAATGTGGAGTTTATAACACTCTTTCATTGGATGTTTCAGTGAGAATGCATTTTAATAGCTTTAAAACTATCTAGTCCTTTATTGACTCATTAAGTGATTGCTGAATTTTTTCAGTTATATTTTATTGCATTTTATTAAGAAAAATTACATACTATGGTGATATTCACAACTTCCAAAATTCTCAGTCTAAGGGTATATATTTTAAATATCACCTATCTACTTTATATTTTTCTGGAAAATGGATACAGATCTATATTCACTGTGTAAAATTAAGCAAACCTTTACTGTAGTTGGTTGCATTGCTTTATGGCTTTTTTCATGACACTTCAAAATAATATTTGCAGGCAAGCTGGAGTAAATAGTTGAGGATTTTCCTGTCTGTTGACAGCCGTGTGAATCCCCTAAATCTTACCAGGCCAGCCCCAAGGACAGGAAGAAACAGTATATCAAAGGCCTGCAATCTACTCTGCCTCACTGCATTAGTTGGGAAGCTCTTCTCTGTATAATATAACCTATCTGGCCAGATTGGAAGAAAACAATCTCAATGCTACTATGAAAATACATACAAAACAGTCAAATTTAGTTTGTATTGCCACAAGGTTAAAGATGTGGAAACAGAAATAAAATAAAACAAATACAGTTCTACTTCCCTCACTTGATCCCAACTGTATTAGAAAATAATTAAAATAAGGCCAAGCCTGGTGGCTCATGCCTGTAATCCCAGCACTTTGGGAGGCCAAGGTTGGCAGATGACTTGAGACCAGGAGTTCAAGACCAGCTTGGACAACATAGTGAAATCCCATCTCTACAAAAAATTTTAAATATTAGCCAAGTATGGTGAGGCATACCTGTACTTCTGGCTACTTAGGAGGCTGAGGTGGGAGCATCACTTGAGCCCAGGAGTTTGAAGTTACAGTGAGTTATGATTGTGCCACTGCACTTCAGCCTGGGCAACAGAGCAAGACCCTTCCTCTAAATAATGATAATAGTAGTTGTCATAATTAATATACATCAGAGGTATGCTAGTCCAATTATAATTTGAAACAAAATGAATTTCTGCTTCCGGAGCACCAGTATTTCCACAAAGTTGATTTTAGTGCTTTCATTGCTCATGAAATGCGTCTTAGTGATTTTTGATGGACAGATGAATGGATAGATTACTGACAAAGCATTAAACGTCTGAAAGGTACATTGGCACTGGACAGGGCATCCAATTTTATTCTGAAGATAATAGAAATGAAAGAGTTACTGCCTAGTTTCTTTAAAAAAAAAAATACTTAATTAAGAGTATAATAGAAAAACAGGACAACTGGGACCTAATTCGTCTGGCCCTGAAATTATCAGAGAAACTGAAACAATGTGACTTCTCTCACGAAAAGAAGACAAAGAAATACATTTAAATATAAAATGTTAAGCTACACTGAAGCTATAATTTCATGTTTTTTAATCTATAAAATCTACGAAGTATTAACTGAATTTTTATTTACCTAATAATTTGTGACAAAATTATCTGATTTACCTACTAAAACAAATAAATTTACTTCAAAATTGTATTAGATTAGTGAAACTTGATAATATATCTGTTTTCTACATTTATTTTTCACAAAATGAAAGCATAATGCCAACCTGTAACCAGAGGAAGTATTTGTGTATTCTAAAACAATATTAGAAAAATATATTATTGCTATGAAATTCATAATGATAAATGTCATTAAGATGAATAAAAGTATCATAATAAAGTACTCTGTCAACAATAAAGTAAAACTCCAGAAACCTCTATGATGTTAGATAAAGAGGGCCATGATGGAAACAGTACATATAATCCTTTTGTTTTCTTTATCCAACCAGAAGCTTTTCTGCGGCCACCTTTGGAACAGCGGTATTAGCACTGCATAACCAAATCATAGACAATAATGTTAAACTAACAAATGCATTTCAACAGCTTCATTTACAGATAAGAGGGCCTCCAAAGACAGGCAAGCAGATTGACTAAGCTCTTTAAAAAATGGTTTATTGTCCTAGAACACAATTGGGAAAAACTCAAATTGCACATTATAGAATTGCGTATTTTAAAACATTTCTATTAGCAGTTATTTTTGTGTATTCTTTAGTATCAATTTATACGTATTGCAATATGTATAAATATATGTGCTTATATATTTGCATGTATACATATGCATGTATATAGAATAATCAGTGAAGTCCACTGCCTTGAAATACATACAGATGGAAATGTACAGATGATGTTGGGAAACGAAGACTACTCTCCGCACCTAATTTTCCTATAAAGGGGCAACAATTCCTAGGAGAACAGATTTATTTGATTGGTGAGATTGAAAGAAGAAAAGGAACGATTTGTTTCCCATTTTAATGTAATCGTCTATATGGCACATGCTTCTCTGCTTCTCCCGAGGAAAGCATACAGAGTAGGCTCTGTCCCAACTTCAGTTGTGTGTGGCCACTCAGTGTCACCATAATAAAGTGAGTAAATCTATGTCTATTCAGAAATGCATATTAGGTAGCCTACTAAAACTATGTGTGTGTGTATATATATATATGCCGTATATGTGCATATATATACACATACACATATGTATATATAGTATATGTGTAAAATATATGTTATAGTAACTATAGTTATATATGTTATAGTAACCACATATGCAATGGTTCTGATACATACATCAGAAATGAACGCACTAGTGAATAATAGGCCTGAAGCGACAGGTTAAGACTAGGTCCCGCAGGTACCATGCTCTATGCTATGAGCAATGGAAAGTTACTGAAGGGTTTTTAACTAGGTACGCAAAGGCAGATTTGTTTTCAAAGCATCAAATAATTGGTGAAATAACGTTCTTTCAAATAAATACGAGAGTCTACAAAACTGAGGCATTTTCTCCAATCAAGTACTTTGGACAATACAGGTTCCCATATGCTTCTGCAGAACCAGCTCTCATTTAAAAACAAAAGAAAAAAGTCTTTTAAAATCGATGCTCTATTATTCCCAAGGATTTAGAACTTTGAGTTCATAATTTTTAGAACAGGAGAGGACTTTCAAGACGATCCCATCTGACATTCTCTCATCTCCTGAGACCCGCCTGGGAAGTTAATGGAGTTGCTAAGGACCAATTTTTAAGTGAAGACCTAAAACCAGAAACTGGATCTTCAAACTCCCATCTAATCTTGCCATTACTCAATGTTGTTCTTTTGTAGATAGTTAGCAATTTTAAAAATTCTTCAGTGTTTATCAGGTATTGTCATTTTAAAAATGAGATCTTGGGATATTGTGTTTTTATTTTACAGTAATTTAGAACAATTTAAAAAGTCATTCTAATGTCTTTCTTTGTCACGATAATTTAGAACAATTAAAAAAGTCATTTTAATGTCTTTCATCCTTTCTAAATACCATGGAAAACATTTATCTAGTATTCTGAAATTAAATTGCTACTGTAATAGCTCTATTGTTTTACCTGTTTAAGCATCATTATTCAGGATATGATATTCATATTATAGAAAATACCATATTCTTAGGTGGAGAATAATACATAATAAAATAGTAAATAAATGACGTAGGAAACTCTAAAAATTACAATTTAAAAATCTGCAATGGACATGAATGCTCAAGAAGAAAATTAATAGCTACCAATGTGTAAAATTGTTAGCCTTACCAGGAAGTTTTAAATGGCTAGGTATAGTTATAGATAATTTTATAGAAATCATTTTTAAAATTTGTAACTCACATTGTTGAATCTACAGCAGATTATCTTTTTCAAAAATGGCTACAGCAGTATTTCCATTCCCATATCTTCTTTCCCAACCTTGCCACTTCCATCAAGAGGTAGAATCTATTTCCCTTTCTCTTGAAACTACAGGAGACCTTATAACTGCTTCAACCAAAAAAAAACAGGCAGAACTGTGTAATCTCAGAGGCTGATTCTTAAAGGCAATATGGCTTCTCTTTCCCCCAGCCCCACCCCTGCCTCCTTCTTCCACTGTCTCTCTCTCTCTCTCTCTCTCTCTCTCTCTCTCTCTCTCTCTCTCTCTCTCTCTCTCTCTCTCTCTCTCTCTCTGTCTCAAAGCTCAGGTTTGGAACCTAGCCACATTGTTAAGACAAAAACCACGCCACGTGGAGAGACTTCATTTAGAGAGTTGATCCAGTTGACAAATTTTACAAACTCATCCATACTGGCACACATGCAAACACACACACACACACACACACACACACCCCTGAAAATACTTAGAACTTAGCAGAGTGGAATTGGACCTATATGAAAGATATACACACAGACACACACACACTCACATGTATGTACATACACACATACTTAGGAAAGCAAAAAAGAATTTTGAGTGCAGGACTTTCACCGGTCATGATACACTAAGTCATAACTTATCAGGGTTCAATGGGAAGTTAAAAATCACCAAGTTGAACCTTCCTCTCACACTGATGTTTTGATTATACCCGTGGGAACTTATACATATATAATCTGACATACATGATATATATATGGCATGTAATATATATGTGTATGTATAATCTTAGGAATATAAGATATTCTGAACAAATTAAAAAGTTATATGCTACTAGCTGAAATGTGAGGTATTAAGAACAATCTAAAAATAAGCAATCTGGCAAATAACATCTATTAAAATTATAAAACCTTTAACCCAGCAAATATTCTCCTGGAAAAATATTTCTAAGACACTAATCGCCACTACATAAATATATAAATAGAAATATTTTATTATTTTATGTTTACAGAAACAAAAATAATGGATATAATTTGAACATCCATTAAGAGAAGAATTACAGGATATATTATGTAATATTATATAGCCAATATAAGATTTGAGTCAATATGTTATTTTATAACCAATAAAAAATTTTAAAATTGTTCATTTATTTGATTTCTACAAGGTATTGAGTGAGAAAAGAAAGATTACATAGGCAAATATACATATCATCTTTTCATACCTTTGTGAAATGATGTTAAAAATAGTCCTATATGCTATGTATGCATGTATTAGGTATAAATGTTGTGTAGATTTAATTATATGGGCTAGTTAATTCCCTAAGTGGGGACATTGGTGGGGATGATATCCAGGGCAGGAAAAGACAAGCTATTACTGTAACTGCATAACAGATGACAAAACTTAATGGCTTAAAGCAGTAATTCTCAAATGGGAGTGATTTTGCCTACCAAGGATATTTTTGATTGTCAATACATATGTGGGGTTGCTACTGGCAGGAGGCTAGGAATGCTCTTGAACATCCTATCCATGCATAGGATAACCATCTATAAAAACGGATTGTCCTGTCCAAAAGGTCAGTAATACAGTGCCAAGAAACCCTGGCTTAAAGAAGTGACAATATCTATTTTGCTTCCAAATCTGCAATTTGGGCAAGGCAGGGCTGGTTGAGGACAGCTCAATTCTGCTCTGCTCAGTGTTAGGCTAGAAGGCTGGGCCTGAAATCATGTGAAGGCTCTCACAGGTTTTCCTTTTAATATTGGTAGTTTCTTATTATTCTTATTTTATTTGGTGTTATTATTAGTAATGGCTACTGAATTTTATCAAATGCCGATCCAATATCACCATCTATACATTTTCTGATCATGAATATTCATCCCTTACTTTAATATACCTGAAGTACATACTTTTTATATATTTAATAGAAATTACCTGTGAATATCTCTGTTCCTTCAATACTTTTCTAAGTGATCATTTCAGATTTTCCACTTATTTTTCATTCAATTGTGGTAATTACATATTTTGCCCAAAAATCATTCATTTATTTTGGTTTTCAAATGGGCTGCCATAGAACTGCATATCATAACATATATTATTCTGTAAATACTCTCTGTAGTTAAATCTTCTTATCTCTATTCTTTTCTATTTTACTCCCTTTCTTTTGTCCTTAATCAAGCATATGAAGGATTTGTCATTCTTATTGGATGTGTCAAAAGTAACCTTTTGACTAATATCATTTGTAGTTTTTCTCAATTGTAAATACAGATTATAATTGTGTTCAGTTCACAGGGTTATTATTGTGAGGATTAAGTCAGTTAATTTTCATGACATGCTTAGATTTATCCACATTTCAAAAGAAACGTATGAAATGTTCTTATTCAAATTATATTTTCATCAAGTTGCCAATGTGATATGTAATTCTTACTTTTTATATTGAGCTGCTGTAAGGTGTCATGCAAAGCTCTATGACTGCAAATCTGCTTCACAAAATGTGACTTTTATCAGCACATGTCAGCCTATTTTATTTTCTGTTTAGTACTTTCAACCCTGAAGTCCACCTTCTAACATTAATATTGTTATTCATCTTCTCTCTCCTCCAACCTCTCTCTCTCTTGCATTTATTTTTAGATTTTCATTACTTTCTTTTTATTCTGATTCTTGCAAATAGTATAAGCAGATTTTATTTTTACTTTCTAAATTTATGATTGACAGCTAATAATTGTGTGTGTGTGTATATATATATATGGCACAATATGATGTTTTGGTGCATGTATACATAGTATAATGATCGAATTAGGGTAGTTACCATATCCATTACTTCAAACATTTATCATTTCTTTGTGGTAACGACATTAAAAATCTTATCTTCTAGCTACTTTGAAATATATTTGTTACTGCTACAGTCACCCTACTGTGTAACAGAACACTAACACATATTCTTCCCGTCTCTCTGTAACTGTGTGGATTTTTCAAAGTCCAGTTTAAGAACATAAACCTTTTTTTATGGGAAATTATAGTCCATACCCAATCTCCATAATGACTGATAAAACATCTTATATCTTTCATTTCATGTTTTATGTTTTCATTTATCTGGTCCGTTATTTTCAGCACGTTTTGCAGAATATATTTATTTTTTATGTTTATCGACATGAGTCTTTTCCAAAATCAAAAAGTCAGAAGAATTAGTCTTTATGTCCACTCAGCAACTTGCTTGTTCCATGAAGTTAGCCATTCCTTTTTCTGTAATCCTTAAAGTGTAAATAATACCTGCCTTTGATTACCTCTTAGGATTACTACAATGATGAAATAATCTATATGTATTTCATAAACCATTTATTTGCAAGGTGTTGTTAATACTTCAAGGAAATATCAACATACAAGTAACTAATGATAAAAGCTAACAAATTTATGTTACATAGTTGACAAAAATCTGTTGTTACTAAATTATATACATAATTAATATAAAATTTCTAATATATATTATAAATTTCTGCTGAGTTATCTCGCTTTTTCTCTCTCTGTGTGTGTATATATATATATATATGCACACACATATATATACACACAGATATATATATACAGATATATATATACACAGAAATTTCTACACTATTTTTATAATTAATAGACTTTTTTTGTACTTTTAGCTTTACAGAAAAGGTGAGTAGAAAGTACAGAATTCCTACAAACTCCCTTACCCTCACCCTAGGTTTCTGCTCTTATTAACATCTTGCATTAGATGGCACATTTGTTACATTTCATAAACCATTGCTGATACATGCTTATTAACTGAGTTCCATAGTTTGCGTTAGTGTTCATTTCTTGTGTTGTAATTTCCACGGGTTTGGACAAATGTCTGATGACCTGTAGCCACCGTGACAGTGCCATACAGAATAGCTTCACTGGTCTAAAAACACCTTGCTTCACATTCTGTCTTTCATTTTTTATTTTCCATTTTTATTTTCTTAATTTTAATGCTTTTATATCTTTTTTCTATTCAATCTTTATTCTTATGTGCTTGATAATGCTGGTATTCATTCCATTTTTTCACCTTGTTAATTTGGAAATCATACCTTATTTTTATTATTAAGTAGCTGTCTTTCCTTCTAGATGTTCATACTGAGACACATTTCACTCTATTGCTATGAATAAAAAAACTGTTACAGTAATAATAATAATATTTTTCAAGTATACACTGTGTGCCTTTTTGAAGTGTTAGGAATCTATATGGTTTTTATTATAATTAATAATCTATAATAATCTGTAGTATCTAATTCAGTTCTCTCAACATCCCTATAAGATAGGGATAATTATCATATCTAACTATTGAGGAATTGAAGCACTTACCTTATATTATGCAGGTAGTAAGAAGTGGAACTAGTATTTTTGAAAACAGGTGGATCAAGTTTGGTCAAAGCTTTGGTACTCTATTTTGTATACTGACTCTGATAAACTCAATTAGTTATCTCAGGGAAGCATTCTAGTTTTTCATTCTTTCTTTCCATCCAGTAAGATTATATTTTAAAAATATTTTTAGCTGCTTCTCTCACTCTCATCTGCCCCTCCCAAGATATCTTTAAAATGTTTTGTGCTCTATTTTATGCTCTATTTTATGCAGTTATTCCTCTATTTTGCCGAGATAATTTAGAATTTTTACTTCTTACTGTTTTTCTTACCAATTATTTTTACATCACAAATTAAAATGAGATATTACTTTTCCTAGTAGAAAATAAAATTAAAGGTATAACCCAGTGTTGTCAAAACTACAGTCACACAGCATACATTAGTAAAATATTTATGTAAAACACTTTGGTAATAGATATAAAGAACATTTACTTGTTAATACCTATTTATTAATTCTAGGACCATAATGTAAGAATATATGAAGAAATGAAGACATAAATTCAAACAAAATTACATTTCTCACATTTATAGCAAAAAATAAAATTTGCCAAAAATTCAATGAAAAACTGAAGAGTTTAAATTAACCAACTGGGGTCAGAGAGCAAAGTGATAGAAAGATAATGGATTATTGTCAGATAATTGGACAAGGTGAAATTGTGAAAGGTATCCCAAAGCTACTAAAATGTATTTGGATGTCTTTCTCTAGAAAATAGTCTAGGGTTCACTTTAGACAACCTTTTGGAGTAGTAATTTATTGAATAATTTGCTGGATTTGAGGCTCTCACATGAGCAACTGAATACTCCTAGGTATGACTGTGAATGAGTAGAAGAAATAGCAGTTGTGGTGAGGGATGAAAACCATCAACTTGATTTGGTCTAATCAGTACTTTCATAACATGCCTTAGTGATCATATATATATATATGTAAAATTGCAGTTGGAACTTAGATCTCTTTTTGCATCTAGTCTTCTACCATAGTTCCCACCATACTTCCCTGTACTGAACTATTATCCAGTTTCGTGAAGCCACCAACTTCTTGTTCATTACTGGAATATTTTTACAGCACTTAGGTCTTCCCCAACATTTTAGATTCAATGATATTTCCATCAGGTTTATAAAACTTTCTTAATGATATTTCCATCAGGTTTATAAAACTTTCTTAATGATATTTCCATCAGGTTTATAAAACTTTCTTAAGGATAGCTCTCTAAGTTCACTCTAATGTTTCACTTAAAATCAAGGAATCATGTATTTTATATACTATTTTAGATACAAAAACTTGCTAAATGATGTGATGAAGATTTTTGTGGAATGCACTGATACTTTGTCTGTTTCTCTTATGCTAGTGGTTCAATAGTATTGCCTCAGGGATAAAAGTTTTTTGCAAAAATAAAATGTGATGATGTTGGAAAGAATACTAACTATAGTACATTGCACAAGTTTGGTTCTCAATATATTTAGCTTATTAGGTATTTGTCTTTATTTATGATGATGATTGTGAAAATTGAAAATAGAAAAAGAACTAAATTACTATGAAGTCTTCTCATTTTTCAAAATGACTTAACAGAAATTTATCTCCAAATCTCTACTATTTTTGCCTGACAAGAAACTGCTGAATTAATGAGTAAACAAGTCAGCCTTGAGGAGTTTTGTTATTACATTCCATAAAATGATGTAGCATAGAAACTCAGAAATTCTCATCTACTTACTTGCAATTCTCCAGCATGCTCAACACTTTTTAAGATCCCATGCTCTCATGCTGCATTATTCCATGTGGAAGCTTCTTGTCTAACACATTTTTATTTGTCAGAGTCCCACTCCAGCTATATCTTCCTTATTCACTCACCTCCTACACTGGTATTGTCGGTGAAGAGTAGCTCATGTATCAAGTATCCTTAGTACCTGACAGGATGTATTTGGTAATAATATCTCCAGAGCACTCAGCATCACATTCCAGAATTGCTAAGATGTAAAAAGTGCTGAGAATTGAAAGGTATTGGAAACCATATTTTCCACTTCTCTTCCGTAACTTCCTGTTTTCCCCACCAGACTATGACCTGTTGGCTGTACATCTCTATACATACAGCACACTCTCACATTAAATACTCGTTAAAAAGAAATAGTTGAATATATTTTTACAAACTAATTCTCAGAAATGGTATGAAGACAAAAGTCACACACCCAAGAATAAGGCAATGAGGCTGTGTACAGTTGTGTTTCCAAAGGAAGATAATTCTTAGAGTTTTATCTATAGAGGAATTGTCCTTTGTACACTTTGGCAAAAGGATGGGGAGACTAAAAGTTGCACACACGACTTAAGGATAATACATCATGGCTGTTTGAACTAACAACCCCGCTGCCAGTCTATTATCATGAACTAGGATAGGGCAGGAAGTCAAGGTGTATTGTCTTGCTTTGGCATTTTCATATTCTGCATTGTGAGCAATCTCTACTGAGAGAGGTGACAAGAAGAGAATAATAGTTAAGTAATAGATTTTAATAAGTGGGGAATTGGTAGCTAAACTTCTTTAGTGATCTTAAGACCCACAAATAAAATTTATATTTTTGCAAATGCTCAATTTAAGAATATTTCCAACCATCTATCCATAAGCTCTCAAGTATGTTAAATTTTAACTCATCATCGTAATCATCCTGTCTCTGGGTTCCTTTTCTTCCTTTCGTTCCTTTTTTCTTTCCTTCCTTCCTTCCT
>NW_012118932.1:7134433-7187044 GCF_000951035.1 Colobus angolensis palliatus | reverse complement strand
GATCTCCGCTCACTACAACCTCTGCCTCCCAGGTTCAAGCGATTCTCCTGCTTCAGCTTCCCAAGTAGCTGGGATTACAGGTGCATGCCCCAACATCCATCTATTTTTTTGTGGTTGTTGTCTTTTTTGTACAGACGGGGTTTCACTGTGTTAGCCAGGATGATCTCGATCTCCTGAACTCGTGATCCCCCCACCTCGGCCTCCCAAAATGCTAGGATTAATAGGCACGAGCCACCACGCCGGCCGTGGGTTCCTGTTCTTTAAACATATAGCTATGATTCCCTAGCCCTTTTTGTTAATGTTAACCTTGTTGTTTTCTCCTTTATCCCAATGACTGTTTCCTCATCCCTTAACTTCTTCAATTAAAAAATCTCATCTTCTTAAAATTTTCTGCTTTTATTCTGCTCTGGGCCTGTTTGTCCCAAATCCAAGTCTACAGAGTAGAATGGAATGTTCTGTGGAGAACCTGACTTCTACTTGATATACTAACTAACAGCGTAAGCTTAAACAAAGCATTCTCTCTGGACCCTTAGTTTTCCCATTTGTAAGAAGAATGGGTATTGGAGTTGATGATCTCCATGCTCTTTGAACCAGACATTTTAGACACTAAAATTCTCATGTCTGTCTCTCACAAATCCTTTGCCAGTGAGCTGTTGCACCCTTCAGGCACTAGAGGGAGCTTCTGGGAGAGTTTTCTAATACGTTTAGAGTGAAGTAAGGGATGAACGTCTCTTTAAAACAATACACATTCTGATTGAAAAATGTAATTTCACTTTTTAATTTAATGTAAAATAAATAAATGTTGCAGCAATTATAGAATTTTGTATTATTATGACTCTGTAGCATGAAGTTAACTTAATTCGCTTTAAATAACAATCAGTCTTGAATTTTTTGTCCTCTATCTTTAAATGTATGAAAGTATAGGGAAGCACATTTAGAAACCAATGGAAAATAGCTCAGTTATGTGAGTAGGATTCTTTTTAAAAGCCGCAATTCTCAACTGAGATAATTCTCTGCTTGATGATACTGTAAAAGAGAGTTGTGATGCCTCTGTGTACTTTTTAAGAATAGGCTTTAGAAAGTAGGCAAATGCAATTTGACAAAGACCTGTTTAACTATGAAATTATTACCAACTTATTTATTACATTTCAAGGAAATCAGGATTGGGAAATTTGTGAAAAACAAATGAACATCTATTCATCAACCTAAGGATAATGTAGTTTGAGATGAGAAGTTAATTTGCTTTTTTATTACTATTATTTATTAAATTATGAAAACAGTCAAAATATTCTTAGATTAAGATATGACTTTGAGTCTTTGCTTCCTTTGTAGACTATTTGTTTATTCTTTGGGGATCTCTCAGATAATATATTTGATACTCTTACATTTGCTGTGTCTTTAGGTGTAGGAATGTTCGTCTCTTGAAGGACTGAAATCCTACATAACTTTTCGATCTGAGTTTTTTTGGCTTTAATTATAATGAATTCTCAGTTTTTCTTTTCATTCATTGCCTCTTTTTTATTCTCTTTCTTTATTTCTGGTACTTCTATTATGGGAGTGCTAATAAGTCTCTTCCTAACCTCCATTTTTTTATTAGGCTGTATCCATTCTTTTAGTCAGCTAATACTTTCAGGTTAGATTTATTTATTTATTTATTTATTTATTTATTTATTTATTTATTGAGATGGGGCCTTGCTCTGTCACCCGGGCTGGAGTGCAGTGGCATGATCTTGGCTCACTGCAACCTCCGCCTCTAGGTTCAAGCAATTCTCCCTGTCTCAGCCTCCTGAGTAGCTGGAATTCCAGGTGCCTGCCACCACGTCCGGCTAATTTTTGTATTTTTCAGTAGAGACGGGGTTTCACCATGTTGGCCAGGCTGTTCTTGAACTCCTGACTTCAGGTGATCTCTGCCTCGGCCTCCTAAAGAGCAGGGATTACAGGCATGAGCCACCGTGCCGAGCCGATGTTATTTCTTATGCCAGCCATATATATTTGTGACAACAAATGTCTCTGGTTGATTCTTGCTTCCTGTTGTTCAACATGTTTATATTTTTGAGAATATTTATATCCACATTTTAAATACTTGTTTTCTCTATTATTTTATTAGCTCTATATTCTCTGGTATTAGATATTCCATTTGTTATCCCATCGTGCATTCACTTTATTCAGAAGCCTCAAGGATTTTTACTGGAAACTCATCTTCTTTTACATGAGGCTGTCGGCTGACTTTTAAGACTATCAGATTTCAAGGTTGGGATGGGTATAGTTTTGATCTATTTACTGAGTGTTATTCTTTATTTGTTCTCTTTCTATGTCTTTTCTGACCTATCAAATTTCCGATGTAGGAACATAAGATGACAAGCCAACTGACTTAACTGGTAGTATCTCATTTCCTATTCAGGTGTGCAAAGTATGTTTAAACATTTAATTTCTTCTCCCTCTCTCTCTTGCTCTTACTCTCAAAATGCTGTTTCTCTAATTTGCAGTACTATTTTTTTCACGAAATTCATATAGTTTATATATTACTTGGTGTTAGTAAATAAATAAGATATTTTAGATTGAGTTATTAATGAATACAAATATGACCAATATTCTATTGAAAGAAAAATGCTACATATATTTTGATTACTCAAATTTAATTAATTATATGTCTGTGTGAAAAATTATAGGGCAGGTGAAAGAACACTGAAAATAAACTGAGAATATCTGTATTTAAATCCTAGATCTGCTTTTATTAATAGTTTCACCTTGGTCAAATACCAAGATCTCTGGACTTGGTTTTATAATTCATAATATATAATTCATTTCTTCTCCTCTGAATGTACCTGTTAAGGGAGCATATGCAGCATTCACAGACACACAAGAATACATCAGCGAGAAAAGTCTGTGTGTGTGCGTGTGTATGTGTGTGTGCGTGTGTGTGTGTGTGTGCATGTGTATGTGTGTGTGAATTTGGGTGTTTATCTAATAATCCCCAATGCAGGGGATTACTTTCTGGTAAACTGCAATAAAAGAATGCACTTGACTGGATGTCTAAGTGAGATGTCTAATCCTTTGATGTTAGAATAGCTACTTTTATGGAGCAAACTCCCAAGTCCCTTTATTCAACTATTACATAAGCATGTATGGCTGCTCTACCTTACCTTGTAGCATGAATGGAACTGAGAGAATGAAGCAGTGGCTATATTGCAAGGGTAGACGCTGACAGCTGATGGCTAGGTAAGCTTTATACACAGGAGCAGGTAGCACAAAGAAAACTACAGCACCTGAGTACAAAAAGTAAAAGATAAAGCAGGGCATTTGCCTGCTTTTCACAGAAAATAAACCTTGTCTAGTAGCAAAGCCTGCGCAGATGACTCATGTTCAGAACAGGCAAATGCTCAACTCCTCTTTCTGTGGGCAGAAACCAACAAGGGAATGAAGACAGGAGAGATGTCCTTCTCTATGGGCTAAGGCAGATGTATAAAGAGAAGAGGAAGTAACACATTTTTTTCTTCCACAACAGTGACAAGTGAATAAAACAATGTGAAAAGTCTTGACAAATTATAAGTTGCAAAAAAAATGAGAGATGTCTTGACATACTGATTAAATGAT
Source organism: Colobus angolensis palliatus (assembly GCF_000951035.1). Taxonomy (NCBI): domain Eukaryota; kingdom Metazoa; phylum Chordata; class Mammalia; order Primates; family Cercopithecidae; genus Colobus; species Colobus angolensis. Next base: position 7,183,450 of record NW_012118932.1, on the reverse strand, counting down.
GCAGTTATTTGTTTAAACCACTTTGTGCTTTAGATATAAATATTTTTTTAGAGTGGCATTGTGTAGGATGCTTATCGCTCCTCGTGGAGCACAGTAGGCATTTAACACATGATAGTTTGTTGTTCGAATTTTTACCATACTTAATATTCTGACAGCTCCATTCAATATTATCAACAGAAAAATGTATGATTCATAAAACTTCCTGAAATATTGAAATCTCAATTAGTATTACTAGTAATAATACAAATGGGAGCTCTAGTTTAAAATCCTCATTGATTTCCTAATTCAACTTCCTATAATGTATTAAGTTCAATATAATTTTCAGTTATTCTACTTAATTTCATTTTTAATGACATTTTCTTCTTGATTCTTTTTCTCAGAATACTCTATCCTGTTATCTTACCATAATATCACACACCTCTTTTCATCTTCACTCTCTATCCGTAACTCCTCCTCCTCTGGCAGACCACTGAAATTGCTCAAGATTTTAATCTTGTCACTTTTCTAATTCTACACATTTTTTTGCAGATAAACTAATCCATTGCCATTGGTTTAATAACTTTCTATGCCTTGATGACTTGAAAACACATACGGTTAGTCTTAACTTTTTTCTTGATCTCAAGAGAAGGACTTTAAATCCATGCATTATTGTTATCTCATTCTAAGTACCTCACAGGCAACACAGGCACGACTTGTCCCAAACTGACCCAGTCTCTGCCATCATTCGCAATCTTCTTTGTATCAGTAATGGTGACACCATCCATTCTGCCACACAGCCAGAATCACAGAAATCATGCTTGACTCCTTCCTCACGTCAACCTTCTGCAATCATGAAATCTCAGTCCTAAAAACCTTTCCCAAGGCCCAAATTACTTCCTTTCCCACTCTACCACTATAGTCCAAATTCCTATCACTTTTCTGTAGTGGAATATGATGATACAGACAGTAAACATTATTCTAAAGCAATGCTGAACTCAGGAATTAATAAGTAATCTCTAGTAACTCTTTAATAAAGTTAGAAATCAAGAATGTAAACCAAAGACAGAACAACTTTAAAAAATAAAAACATATGTCTAAATGTCTAAATCATTAACCAGTTAAAGAAAAAAATAGGCTGGGCTCAGTGGCTCACGCCTGTAATCCTATCACTTTGGGAGGCCAAGGTGGGTGGATTGCCTGAGCTCAGGAATTCGAGACCAGCCTGGGCAACACGTTGAAATCCCTTCTCTACTAAAATACAAAACATTATCTGCGCATGGCGGTGTGCGCCTGTAGTCCCAGCTACTCGGGAGACTGAAGCAGGAGAATTGCTTGAATCCGGGAGGCAGAGATTGCAGTGAGCCAAGATCGCGCCACTGCACTCCAGCCTGGGCAACAGAGCTAGACTCAGTTTCCAAATAATAATAATAATAATAAGTATTATAAAATGTTTAGAACTATGGAAAACAAAAGAATTTGTATCACAATTCGTGAGAAATGAAGATTTGGAAGACGGTTTTAGACCTTAAAAATACTTAGAAACAAAACTCAAATATTAACTAATTAAATTTTTAATCCACAAAACTGGTACAATGCAGAATGAAAAAGTTGAAAAAGGAAAGCAACAACAAAAAATAAAAGTAATTGCAATAAAGAACTGAAAAAATAGAGTTAATAAACAAATTTATTTAATTAGTTTTTAAAGAAATGAATAAAATAGGTATACATATAGATCACTGATTATGACAAAATAGTAAAATATTAGCAATAAAAAAGGGAGATACAATATTAGATATGGTCAATTTTTAAAAAAATTATAAAATGTTATGAATTTATAATTACAAATAAGTTTAGAGACATAGAAGAAAGGATCAATCTTTTAGAAATATTAATTAACAAAATGACCCTACAGAAAATAAATACAAAATACTATGATAAGGTTTTTTAAAAAAAATGTATCGTCAAAATTCTCCCTTAAAATATATGCTGAGCTCAGGTGTTTTTATAAGTTAATTTTAAATCAAATTAAAAAAACTGATAATCTCAATTTATTACAAATAAGAAATGGCAAAGAAAAGAAAAAGAAAAAACACACCCCAATTCATATTACGAAGCAATTATAACCTTCTTATTAAAATCTAAACAAGAACAGCATAATAAAAAGAATTATTGGCCAATCTCTGAAAAGTGTGCTTGCAACATATTACATAATACTTTAGAAAATGTTTCCTCTATTTTCTTTTGCCTTCATATTGTTTGAACAGTTTGGCTCCCATCATTACCATGCTTAAGAAATGAATTTTGTAGGGTGCTTGTGCTGTTTGATTGAGTTTACTTGGATTTTTAGCCATTTTCTTTATGCTTGACTGCCAAACTCCACAAGATATTTTTACCTTTTCTAGTTTTCTATAATTTCATTGTCTTGTAGATTCTGTTATCTGACTCTTTGCTAACACTCTTTCTATGTTCTGTGACTTTCCCTTTAGGCCTTTTATGCTGGGAGTGAAACATGTAGAGCCTGACCTATTGCTCTTCGTGATTTATATCCACTGCCTTGAATAGCACACCCATTCCTAGTAATCTTCATTTCATCGATAACTCTCAAACTGGAAAGTTCCCCATCTGATCACTGGAGCTGTAGTTTTGTCAGATACTTAGCTCTGCTCTGCACATCACTGCTTTGATTGAATTTGACTAACACCAAACTCATCGTTTTTCCTGTCAAAGCTCTGACTTCTAATCTTTTTTACCTCACATCACCTTTTCCATGGTCACATTTTTTAAATTTTTTGGTAACCAAAACTTGTCAATGACATATCATTGAATTTTTTTCTTTTTCATTAGCTGTATCCATCTGCTTCAATCTTCAATATAGCTCATATTTGTCTCTTTCTGTCCAATCTCAGTTTACATTGTTAAACAAGTGTTCATCACTAATCTGGAATACATCATCCTCAATAAGGCTTTTGTTTTCCTCCAGGCTGCACTGCTCATGCTGCTCAGTTTTCTGTTAAGCAACCAGCTCATTACAGTAGATCACCAAGGTGATCTGTTCTTCTGTTCTTCAGAAGTTCACTTTTTCTTATTGCAACAGGGCTACACGATTTTAAGATTCCTCAAAATCAATATCTAATTAACATTATTTTTCATTACTATTCTGTATATCTTCACATTCCATAAATATAATGCTCATGTTTATGTTAAATTTCCTTATAAGTTCAACACATTGAAAGCTAAAATAAAGACTTCCTACTATGAAATTGTAAATAAAACCCTTGGCTATGGAATCCAGATTGTATTTTTAGTTGAATTATGCTTTGTTTATTTAAAATACATCAAAGCTGAAAACATAAAGAGATTAAACTGAAAAATGGTCTATGAATGTATGGGCATTTTTGTCAGATTGTTTTATTCTTATTTTTCAAAAAGGTGTTACTTGCTTCATGGCAATTAAATCGTAAAAATTATATTTTTAGGATGGCAAGTTATCTTTGAAAGCAAGCATTTGGCTCTGGTTAACTGTTTTTTTGTGTTCTGTGTGTGAGTGTGTGTGTGTGTGTGGTTTTTTTTTTCTTTCCATAGAGGTTAGAGAAGACGCTTGACATAGCTTGTCTGACATTATAGTAAAAGGAGTTATTAAGAAAATTGCCTGTAACTTGTACCAATTTGTGGTTTCTGCATTTTCCCTTTGGCTTCTGTTTTCCAATTCCCTGGTCCCAAGCCACATCAGTTGTTTCTTAATTTACTTTAAGCCACATATCATCATGACAATGTCTGTTACTCAAGATCCCTGAGTCCTTTGCCAACCTCGATGGTTATTTAATATAATAGAAGAGATTATGTGATTGACAATGAAATTAGATCTTAAGCTGACACTTAACTTGCAGGAACAGTGACCTATGCTTGGTGGATATTTACATCTTGAGTTGTTCTGTCCCTGTTCTTTGAATTCTCCAAAATTCTTAGATTACTTCACAAGACAATGTCATCTGAGTGTAAACACCAACCATAGCAACAAAATCACAATATTATAATATTAGCATTGTTTAAAATAACAAGCTGGTTTCTCATTTATAATAATTTCTGACACAAATTCTTTAATCTTATTTTTAATTTAAATTTTTTTCTTGCATGTTAAGTTCACATTTTTGGTCTCAGTGTTATGCATAAAAACATTTTTTAACACAATTGCATTTTGTTATTCTTAATTATTATAGAAGTTGTTATTTTAAAAGTCTATATTAAGAATGTAGACTTAATTTTTGCTTAATTAGTATTCAAATCCAAAATTAATAGTTACATTAATGTATATTAATTTAGAACAAGTAGTTAGAAAAAATGAATAAGACCCAGTATTTGATAGCACAACAGTAACTACGGTTAACAATAATTTAATTACACTTTAAAAAATAACTAAAAGATCATAATTAAGTTGTTTGTAACAGAAAGGATAAATAGTTGAGGGGATAGATATTCCATTTACCATGATATGATTATCACTCATTGCATTCCTGTACCAAAGTATCTCAGGTACCTCATATAGATATATACCTACTAAAAATTGAAAATTTAAAAAAGAACACTTTATAATATTTAACTTATAGAAAATATATTCTTTTTTTGAAGTTTAGAGATTTATTTTCCATATTCTTGAAAGCTTCAAAACAAAAATGGCATTGTCAAATTGTGTCTACTGAAATTCAGGATCATATATGCTTTTAATATTAAGTTTTACTCATTTAAGCATAGTTATATGAATGAATGAATGTATTGGAGCATCTATATAAATAATTTTGTTCAGAGTAATTCATCAATAAAATTAGCATAGTTAATAAAAATGCACATTTTTTCAAGATATGAGACATTTCTTTCTTAGACAATGGGAACAGAAAATATTTTAGAGTTCTCACTGCCCTAGAACGTTTTGCAAAACGTTGTTTGCCAACTCTTTCTCTAAAGAACACCATACACTTAAATATGCATGGGCTGAAAGAGCAGATTTTAAATTTCATTTTATATGTAACACTCTTACCTTGAGATGAGATTTCTTAGCCAGCATCGTATACTGCTGTTTCTAACATTAATTTCTCATTGCCAAGTAACTTCACTACTACCTAAAAATGTGTTCTGCTGGCTCATAAACAATTATATCATCAATCCCCTCTGTGTGTAACAAGAGATCTTAACCACAGAACTGGGAAATAAAAGGAAGAATTATGCCAGAAGTAACAACCGTGCCAGAAACCTGCCTTGCAGTGATTGGCTAAATGAGGCCAACCAGTTGAGTTTCATTCAGCAGACTTTTTGAGTTAACCTACAAGCTTTTTTTTTTTTTTTTTTTTCATTTTCTCTATTTTTCTTTACTTGGGTCTCCTTTGATTTCATGCTGGCTTTTTAAATTGAGGATAAAGTTAATTCATTTAACAATGCCACAGCTGGAATTAAGTATGCCTCTTCTCTGATCGCCGAGGGGAGGGGCTGTGCTGATTGGTGTTGTCTTACTGGATGCCCAACACCCTTGAGGGCTGTTGCTGAATCAGTGGTGCCTCTAGCGACAGGCAAGAAGTTAACTAATTATGAACATATGGTTTGGCAGACACCTTGTTAGCTTGCTGCTGCGTAGGTGTTTGGAAGGAGGTGAAGGGGAAAGTTTGAGGTAGAAGGTGTGGCTAAAAGTCCCACTGATAAGCCTGGGGGACATTTGATTGATCCTAATCTTTTTGTCAAGAATCAGCATGCTTCTGGCAGCAACAGCTTGGTAATAACAGAGATTTGTGGCCCTTAAGCTCTTGTGGTGATAGACGGCACACATAACCAGACCAGTCAACTGGCTCCTTATAAGGCCCTCATTTAATTGGCCACAATAGTGGGGACAGAAATGAGATGTTAGGTCAAGGTACAACACATGGCCTACCTGAAATGGCTCAAAATGATCTAAAGCACAGATGTCACTCTTTACTGGCATGATTACCATCAGAGGAATAAGAGAAGGCTTGAGAAAAGGACTGCAGGGAAGCCTTTAGTAAGAGCCATGCAAGTGCAGTATTTATATTGTACTTGAATTACTTAAAGAAAAATGCAGGCATATAAAGGATTGAGAGGAGACACATTAGATTGGGTTGTGACTTGATCTGAAGAAGAATAAAGCAGGTATTCTATTTTATAAAAATTGAAATTTCTTGGAAAATTAATAGTAGATAGTTTGAAACATTTTGTGAATTTTATGTATTTATGAAAAATTACACACACTCCTGGTATTCAGCTGCATAGCTGTAAAAATCATATATTTTCATCAGCTACATTTTTGCATATAGTACTTATTGTACAATAATATATATTAATTATATATTATATTAATTATATAATTATCTATAATAAAGTATAATATTTTATATAAGATCCTTGGAATTATTATTATTGTATAAATTTTATATACTTACTCTAAAGCCTAAATTTTTTGAATACTAAAAAAATTCCATCATGCCTATGGAAAACTAATTTATCTAATGGGAAACATTTGCTCTTAAAAGATTTTCTAGTTTCCAATCTTTCTCCTATACTTATGGATGTTCTTATGTCAGTCACTCAGGGTGGTATAGACAATAGAGACATTTTGTATATCATTTAAAATAGTATTGGATTATCTAAAATTATATAAATAGTCTAGTATTATCTAAAATTATATAAAAGTAATTATGCAGCCTGCCTGTATTAGTTCATTCTCACGCTGCTATGAAGAAATACATGAGACCTGGGAATTTTTAAAGAAAAGAGGTTTAATTGACTCACAGATTCACATGGCTGGGGAGGTCTCAGGAAACTTGCAATCATGGCAGAAGACACCTCTTCACGTGGTAGTGGGAGAGAGAGTGCCAAGTGAATAGGGAACCCCATTACAAAACCATCAGATCTCATGAGAACTCACTCACTATCAGGAGAACAGCATGGGGGAAACCACCCCCATGATTCAATTATCTCCACCTGATCCCACCATTGACACATGGAGATTATTATAACTCAAGGTGAGATTTGAGGGGGCACACAGGCCAAATCATATCACTACCTTGCTACTAAGTGATCAATAATTAGCATATTTCCAGATGGAAGGAATATTGCTCCAGATGTGATCCAGTAGACTCACCTCTGTGTTCTGCAATTACACAGATTGCACATGAACAGTGTTGTGTGAAAGTGAATATGTGTACATGTGCATATGTCAATATGGTAATTGTTTGTTCTTCTGGAAATGGTTTGTACACATCTTCTTTTTTAAAGCAGCTACAATTCATTTTTTAAATGTTCCAAACCTTATGTCTTATTGAAAATACACCCACAGGGATCTTGGAATGAGAAAGATTGAAAGTGGGACAGTGTAGAGCACAGCTATAGCCAGATAACTTTAGGCCAGGTTCTAACACTTAGTGGCAGTGTGACCTTGGGCAAATTACTAACTCCTTAAATTTTTGATGTCCTCATCCATAAATAGCACCTGACCTACATGACCTACCACAGTGGGTTAGTGTAAGGATAAATTGAGTTAATATATGACATGATTTGGATTCGTGTTCCCAACCAGATCTCAAGTTGAAATGTCTTCCCCAATGCTGGAGGTAGGGCCTGGTGGTTGGTGACTGGATGATGCAGATGATTTCTTATGGTTTAACACCATCCCCCTTTGTTCTGTCATTACAATAGTGAGTTCTTGTGAGATCTAATTGTTTAAAAGTATATGGCACCTCCCCGTCTGTCTGTCTCTCTCTCTCTCTCTCTCTCTCTGTCTCTCTCATTTGTGCTCTGGCCATGTAAGATAAGCCTGCTTCCTGTTTGCATTCCACAATAATTGTAACTTTCCTGAGGCCTCCCAAGAAGTCAGGTAGATAGGCAACATTGTGTATAGCCTGCAGAACCATGAACCAATTAAGCCTTTAAAAAAATCTTTTATATTAAATAAACCAATATTAAATAAAACCAACTCTCAGATATTTCTTTACAGCAATGTGAGAATGGATTAATACAGAAAATTGGTACCAAGGAGTAGGGCATTTCTATAAAGATACCTGAAAATGTGGAAGCGACTTTGGAACTGGGTAACAGGCAGAGATTGGAAAAGTGTGGAGGGCTCACAAGATAAGAAGATGAGAGAAATTTGGAACTTCTGAAAGAATTGTTGAACAGTTGTGACCAATGTGATAGTGACATGGACAAAGATGGCCATGCTAATAAGGTCTCAGATGGAGATGAAGAACTGATTGAGAACTGGAGCAAAGGTCACATTTGTTATGTTTTAGCAAGGAGGCTGGCTGCATTGTGCCTCTGTTCTAGGGAATCTGTAGAACTTTGAACTTGAGAATGATAATTTTGGAAATCTAGTGGAAGAAATTTCTAAGGAGCAAAGTGCTCAAGAATGGCCTGGCTGCTTCTAACACCTATACTCATATGTGTGAGCAAAGAAATGATCTGAAACTGCTTATATTTAAAAGAGAAGTAGACCATAAAAATTTGGAAAATTTGCAACCTGGCAATGCAGTAGAAAAGAAAAACCCATTTTATGGGGACCAATTGAAGCCCAGTGCAGAAATTTGAATAACTAAAAGGAAGACAAGTGCTGATAGCTTCCAACACAATGGGCAAAAGGCCTTCAAGGCATTTCAGAGACTTCTGGGGCAGCCTCTCCCATCACAGGCCCAGAGACCTTGGAAAGAAGAATGGTTTCATGGGCCAGGACCCTGGGGCCACCAAAGCTAAGAACTCAGGAGGAGTCCATTTAACCCCCCGACCACCTACACTGGAACAGGCACTTGTATCCAAGGCTGAAAGACCAATAGATAGTTCACATCACAGGAATCTGTGCAGACAGCCCCCAGTACCCCAGTACAAGCCCAGAGCCAGGTAGGTTTGCTGGTTGGCTAGACCCAGAAGTGAGACAACAATCACTGCAGTTCGGTTCACAGGAAGCCACATCCATAGGAAAAGGGGGAGAGTAGTACATCAGAGGAATACCCCATGGGACAAAGAATCTGAACAACAGCCTTCAGCCCTAGACCTTCTCTCTGATAGAGCCTGCCCAAATGAGAAGGAACCAGAAAATTGACCCTAATAATACAACAAAAGAAGGCTCTTCAGTACCCCTCCAAAACCACACAAGTTCACCAAAAATGGATCCAAAACCAAGAAGAAATCCCTAATTTACCTGAGAAAGAATTCAGGAGGTTAGTTATTAAGCTAATCAGAAAGGAAGGGACCAGAGAAATGGGAAGCCCAATGTAAGGAAATCCAAAAACTGACATAAGAAGAAGGGAGAAATAGTCAAGGAAATAAATAGCTTCAAGTAAAACCAATAGGAAATTCACGAAACTTTGGATACAGTTTTAAAAACGTGAAGTGCTCTAGAAAGTCTCAGCAATAAAATTGAACAAGTAGAAGAAAGAAATTCAGATCTTGAAGACAATGTCTTTGTATCAAACCAATCCAACAAAGGCAAAGAAAAAAGAATAAGAAAATATGAACAAAGTCTCCAAGAAGTCTGGGATTATGTTAAATGAGCAAACCTAACAATAATCAGTGTTCCTGAGGATGAGGATTATTCTAAAAGCTTGGAGAACATATTTGGGGAAACAATGAAGGAAAACTTCCCCAACCTTGCTAGAGACCTAGACATCCATATACAAGAAGCACAAAGAACACCTGGGAAATTTATCACAGAAAGATCTTCACCTAGGAACATTGTCATCAGGTTATCCAACGTTAAGATGAAGGAAAGAATCCTAAGAGCTGTGAGACAAAAACACAAGGTAACTTATAAAAGAAAACCTATCAGGTTAACAGCAGATTTCTCAGAAGAAACCCTAAAAGCTAGAAGGGATTGGGGTCCTATCTTCAGTCTCCTCAAACAAAACAATTATCAGCCAAGAATTTTGTATTCAGTGAAACAAAGCATCATATATGAAGGAAAGATACAGTTTTTTTCAGACAAACAAAAGCTGAGAGAATTCACCACTACCAAGCCACCACTACAAGAACTGCTAAAAGGAGCTCTAAATCTTGAGAAACAAATCCTGGAAACACAAAATAGAACCTCTTTAAAGCATGAATCACACCAGACCTGTAAAACAAAAATACAAGTTAAAAAAAAAAAAAAAAAAAAAAAAAAAAAAAAAAAAAAAAAAACAAGAAAATAAAAATACACAGGCAGCAAATATCATGGTGAATGCAACAGTACCTTATATTTCAATGCTAACACTGAATGTAAATGTCTGAAATGCTCCACTTAAAAGATACAGAACCACAGAATGGAAAAGAACTCACCAACCAACTATCTGCTGCCTTCAGAATACTCACCTAACAGATAAAGCTCACAAAAATTTAAAGTAAAGGGGTAGAAAAAGGCATTTCATGTAAATGGACACCAAAAGCAACAGTGGTAGCTATTCTTATATCAGACATAACAAACGTTAAAGCAACAACAGTTAAAAGAGACAAACAGGGCTACTATGTAATTGTAAAAGGCCTTGTCCAAGAGGAAAATATCACAATCCTAAACATATATGCACCTAACACTGGAGCTCCCAAATTTATAAAACAATTACTAATAGACCTAAAAAATGAGATAGGCAGCAACACAACAAAAACGAGGGACTTGAATACTCCACTGACAACACCAGACAGGTCATCAAGACGGAAAGTCAACAAAGAATGGTTTTAAACTACACTTTGGAACAAATGGACTTAACAAATACATACAGAACATTTCATCCAACAACCACAGAATACACGTTATATTCAACAGTGCATGGAACTTTCTCCAAGATAGACCATATGATAGGCTATAAAACTAGCCTCAATAAATTTAAGAAAATTAGAATTGTGTGAAGCACTCTCTCAGACCACAGTAGAATAAAACTGGAAATCCACTCCAAAAGGAACCTTCAAAACCATACGAATACATGGAAATTAAATAACATGCTCCTGAATGAGCACTGGGTCAAAAATGAAATCAAGATGGAAATTAAAAATTCTTTAAACTGAATGACAATAATGACACAACCTATTAAATCCTCTGGGATACAGCCAAGACTGTGCTAAAAGGAAAGTTTATAGCCCTAAGTGGCTTCATCAAAAAGACTGGAGAAACACAAACTGACATTCCAAGGTCACATCTCAAGAAACTAGAGAAACAAGAATAAACCAAACCCAAACCCACCAGAAGAAAGGAAATAACCAAGATCAGAGAGGAACTAAATGAAATTGAAACAACAACAAACAAACAATACAAAAGGTAAGTGAAACAAAAAAACAGTTTTTTGAAAAGATAAATAAAATTGATAGACCCTTAGCAAGATTAACCAAGAAGAGAGAAAAATCCAAATAACCTCACTAAGAAACAAAAGAGGAGATATTTCAAGTGACACCACTGAAATATAAAAGATTCCTACAGGCTAGTATGAACACTTTTACATACATAAGCTAGAAAACCTAGAAGAGATGTTAAATAAATTCCTGGGAAAATACAACCCTCCTAGCTTAAATCAAGAAGAATTAGACACCCTGAATAGACCAATAAAAAGCAGCAAGATTGAAATAGTCATTTAAAAATTACTAAGAACAACAAAAAAGTCCAGGACCAGATGGATTCACAGCAGAATTCTACCAAACATTCAAAGAAGAATTGGTACCAATCCTTTTGACACTATTCCACAAGACAGAGAAAGAAGGAACTCTCCCTAATTCATTCCATGAAGCCAGCATCACCCTAATACCAAAACCAGTAAAGGACGTAACCAAAAAAGAAAACTATAGGCCGGGCGCGGTGGCTCCCAGCACTTTGGGAGGCCAAGACGGGCGGATCACAGGTCAGGAGATCCAGACCATCCTGGCTAACACGGTGAAACCCCGTCTCTACTAAAAAAAATACAAAAAACTAGCCGGGCGAGGTGGCGGCGCCTGTAGTCCCAGCTACTCGGGAGGCTGAGGCAGGAGAATGGCGTAAACCCGGGAGGCAGAGCCTGCAGTGAGCTGAGATCAAGTATATATTCAAGTATAACATTTATGAACCTGTTTTGTAGGAAAGAGTTCTTTATCACAAATTATGTGGGAGGACATTATCCCAATGCTTAAATGTTAGAACCAGGTGAGTCTTCCAATACAGTATTGGGTTGTACATGTGCGAGTCATAGATATAATAAAATTGCCGTATAGCTCTGTGAAAGATGGACGTCCTAATAATACATAATGAATTTTTCACGCTATACAGTCTCCTGTGTGCTTCTGAACAATTAAACATGTTTTATGGATTTAGAAAATTGTGTCAGAAGAGTGGTTAAGTGCTCAATACAGAAGACTGTCAAAGTGACCTAGTGGGGAATCCAGTGTTTTTTCCATTGTACCATGCTGCCTCAAATATGATTCTGCATATCCAACTCAAATTTACCTGGATTTCTCAACTTCTATACTCATTCTAATTACTCCTAGCATGGGACATACCTGTACCTGTATCTTATTTCGTGTTCTTCCATTGCCCTTCCTGAATGACTATCATCAATTTCTATCCTCTCAGAATCTTTGGCTAATCAATATTTATTGATCATTCATTATATTTTCATTGCTGTCACTACTTAAGAATAAACTAAAAGGTAAATCATGTCTTCAGGATCACACAAGATTTGAAGTTATTAGGTTTCCTAGTACTTAGACCCAACTCTAGTGCTCATGCTCTTCACCACTATGCATATTTCCATGACCTACTTTCCTCCAAGTGTCACTCCTGCATATGAATTATTTAACTCTTATATATTTCCTGTACTATTCACAGATCCCTATCATATAAGACCATGTTTCATTTGATAATGTGTCAGTTTCTAAGTAGGTTACAGATGAATTAAAACATAGGAATCATATCCTGGCAATACTAAGTAAGTTGGCTGATGTGATGGTGGTAGAAAAGTTGAAAGCAAAAAGGACTACAGAACCTGCCTTTGATATTTACTAAACCTGCTTTTGCTATTACTAAAGCTTTCATTAAGTTTGATAGTTATATTCAGGAAATGTTCAGGAAAATGTGAAATCCTGATTTCTGTATATAGTGTTCATGAATCTTTATAATCTAGCTTGAATCTCTTTTTCAAACCTCAGCTTTCACTTCCACCATTCACAGGCCTTAGCAATTCTCTATGCACAATTTAAATTCTCAAAGTCTAACCATTCTCTACATTTCTTTGCCTTTGCCTACATAATTTTTGTTTGCTTCCCTGTCTGAAAATCTACTCATTCTTCAAAAACAGGTCCATTATTTTCCTCTTAGCTAGAGAGCAATTATTACTTCCTTTCTGATCTCTATTAGAACATTTACAACATTGCTTGGGACTAGATACAAGTGCCTACATATCTATCTTTAAGGAAATTCCATCACTCAGGGGAGAAGAAAATCCGTAATTATTAATGTGAACCTTAAGCTTAGGTATATCTGGATTCAAACTCCGACTCTGTCACTTATTAGTTACTCTGTCACTTATTAGTTACTCTGTCACTTATTAGTTATTAGGAACTTGGCCAAGATGTTTAACTTTTCAAAGTCTCAATCCCCTTCCGCATAAGTAAGGATATTAATAACCTTACAGAGTTCTTGCAAGGATGATACAATAAAATACACATAGTTCCAAGCATATCAAAAGCATAATGAATTTTGTGATATGATGATAATCATGATTGATAGATCTTTGTGTTTCAATCATTAACACTGACTGAAACCTTCTGCATACTTACATTTTTGCAGAAGGTATATATGAAAATATAAATGCTTGTATATTTGTTTTTTCATTACTCACAAATAACATACACATTATGATCATCATGAATTCTTGCAGATTCAAATGAAAAAGAACACGACCAGCAGTATGTTGCCTGCTATTCTGGAAACTGAAGAACATAATTAATAAAATTAGAGAAAATTAAAGGTTCAAGTGACACAGGTAAGTATATCTAATGAGTGGCAAGACCTAGGCCTCCTGAATATCTGGTCCACAGAGTGCCTTTCAGGTTAGCAAAATATCCATGCAGGTATGACTGAAGATGAAGTACGGCAGAATATGGTAGCCATGCTCTACAACAAACTAAGAATGAATAAGATTTTGCCACTTATAATTCACATGGTTACAGACTTTCCTTGTTAAGGTCTGAAGTTTGTTTCCTCTTTCTTCTCAGTCTTTTACTTCCAAAAGTCTTTTTCAACAAAGACACTAAGTCAGAGACAAGAAGCAAATGAGCGAACAACAAGTACAACAAGAAACCTCTTCTTTTTATTCATCTTTTATTCTAAGAGGAATCTGAGTGGAACAGGGGTCTGACAAGGGATCTTGCCTTAATCAAAGGATCATTGGATGTGTCTATTAGGGCTGCGACACTTATTTTAGGGAGCTGTGTATGTGTTCTCAATTAATTAGCAGAAAGCATTTAGACTGATTTCTAGTTCACAGTATGCACTCAGTAGGCATTGTGGTTTTAATTGGAATTTATAATTGCTTCATTGCAAAATAAATTTTATCCCAATTTTGTCTTGCTTTTGCTGTTTTCTCTGAGTTTCTGAAGAAGACAGTGAACTGAAAATGCCTTTCTGAAAAAGTGTGTCTGTGGGGTGAGGGACTGGGGGGGTGGGGTATAAATCCATACAGTGAGTGTGCTCCCTCATGCTTTGGAAGCCCTGTAGCCACCTACCTTTAGTGATTCACAGGCAAGGGAGATTTTTAATTGTATAGTTTTGAGCTTTTTCATTATTCCTATGCCTTCTTTACCTTCAGGCTTTGTTGAATTAGAATGAGAACTTTAAACGGGAAGTTTGGCACTGAGGAAGCATCACTGGGAGACTGCTGAATACCTGCGAACCTCTGTTTGCACTCTGTCAGTATCAGAATTTTTGACAAGGAAACAGATTGCTTTGTCTTTACTTGCAATAATATAATTTTAACCTTCAAGTCTTCTTTAGTAAAAAAAAGTATTTTTGCCCAATGAAAACAATATGCGTAATTATTTTTTTCTGCATTGTTTATCTCTATCTCCAAATAAATGTCTGTTAGATCCAAGCCCTAATACTCAGAAGTGGTACAGAGTAGGTAAATCACCATTATTTATGTATGAGATTATGAGATCCTTGAGAAAATGGGCTGTAAGTTGTTCACCTTGTGATTGCCCATGACTAGCACAGTGCCTGGGATTGTGTGGCTCACTATTAAAGTGGGGGAAAATAGGAGGTCCTAATTGTGCAGAAAGAGATATGATTTTCATAACCAACAGGTTCCTTAGATATAAAATGAAGTAACAACTGACACCAATAAGTATAGAACACAGCTATAGGTAGCCCATAGGCACAGCATCTACTATGTGTCGTACACTGTAGGATGTCTAGATACTTTAGATCCTTCTCCTTTAGAGAAAGAGAAGAAATATAAGAGGGTTAGTGGCCCGGCGCAGTGGCTCACGCCTGTAATCCCTGCACTTTGGCAGGCCGAGGCAGGAGGATCACAAGGTCAGGAGATCGAGACCATCTTGGCTAACACGGTGAAACCCCGTCTCTACTAAAAAAAAAAAATACAAAAAATTAGCCTGGCGTCGTGGTGGGCACCTGTAGTCCCAGCTACTCAGGAGGCTGAGGCAGGAGAATGGCGTGAACCCGGGAGGCGGAGCTTGCAGTGAGCCCAGATAGCGCTACTGCACTCCAGCCTGGGCAACACAGTGAGATTCCGTCTCAAAAAAAAAAAAAAAAAAAAAGAGAGAGAGAGACAGAGTTAGCATAATGAATGCTACTATGCTATTATAGAGGCTTTAAAAACTTTTATGAGGACCCTGTACAGAGTGTTACCCCTCCCTGAGAAATTCAAAAAAGACTTCACAGAAGAAATGATATTTTAGCTGGGGCCTGAGATTCATTAGTAGTTTGCCAATTGAAGAAAGGCAGATTGAATTTTAGGTGGAGGGAGGAAAACACAGATAGAGTCTGGATTTAACAACAATTTTCAGTCGAAAATAAAAGTTTGCAAACCTAAAATTTTATCTTAAAGATAAAAATTACCTACTGTTAGATAGTATTGAAAGTAACTTTGTAATAAGATTTTTACCATTTGTATTATTTATAGTCCAAAAGCTGGGTCCATTGGTCCCTTTCCCGCCAAACAGGGTATTGTCATTAGGGTGACTTGCATCCTGCTGAAAGCAGTATGTCTGATGTGTAAGGCACAAAGACATTGTTTAAAGAACCCTTATGATTTTGAACAAACTGGCCCAGCAGGGAGGTTTTAACCTGCTCACCCTAACACGCACAACAGCCTGTGTTTGTAAACAGAGCCTTATTGCACTAGTGAGAGCAGACTCAGAACAGTGTCAGCTCATTAATTGGGTGTCAGCTCCCTGCTGAGAAAAAAGCTTAATGAGTCATCTCATCATAAAGAACTGTGGCTCAAGGGAGGGGTGAATTTCTTAGAGAGAGGGGGAAAGATTTGTCCAGCAATAACTGTGTGTATAGAAAAGCTTGAAGCCCACCTGCTGGGATAAAGAGAGAGCAGCATTTGGGAACGGATGGTTTCTCTGCATTCTGCTATTCAAAGCAAAACCTGAGTTTATGAGTTTATAAATGCAGCAATTACCAGTGTGTATATTTAGATTTATTGGTAGTTTAATAAGTTGAAATCATTTAAAACACATTTTTTGTATGAAATGTATAAGTTTTTCTTTTTTTCCCCTCAATATAAAAACTATTCTACATTTCCTCATAGAATTTCCTATGACAAAGCACACGTTAATCAATGCTTATATTGAAACTCAAATATATTCTTGACGTCAACTGCAAACATTATTAAAGCGCTATCAAATTTATGCTGTATGTTTTGTAGATAGTCAGAAGACAATATTAAACTAATTAACAAAAACAGCCTTAAACATAGAAAAAACCTCCTCTCTGTTTTATTATTTTAAAATCTATCCCAATATTCACAGTAGAAAGTATTTTAGGTTTTCATGTAGTGCTCCAGGCTTATACCTAATATTCATTATTAGAACACTGTGTTCTTTTATCTTGAGTCATTGGTCTTACTAATTTGTAACATCGCTTAATATTAAATTGTCAGCCTATTGTTACATATTTTCCATAGTTTGTGTTCATATTTTAACTTTGCCTCTGGTATTTTTGCCATGAATTTGATAAATGAATTATTCTAAGTGTTTTTCCTTATGTCGCTATTTTTCTCAATTCCCAAAGAATCTCAAAATCTCTATTCTTTGCTCACTGACTTCTGAACCTAAGTGGTCTTTCAGACTTTTTGATCCCGCTTATCAAGTCTCTAGTTTTTTCTCTCATCCTCATTCCATGCCCCCTCCCCAAGAAGTGTTTCAATAGTTAATGCGTAATGTATTTTGCTGAGAAAATTCGGGAGATTTATTTATCACTTCCATAAAAATGAGATTATCTTCTCCTCTCTAGAATTCAGCTGTTGTGGTTTTTAAAATGTGTTAACTTCAAATGTGCTGACTCTCCAGTGGGAGTCTCTATTCCTTCTCCTTAAATCTGGATAGGCTTGTGACTGCTTAGACAAATAGGTAGAAGTGGCACTATGTAGAGGGTGGATTGACAAAAGGCGCAAAACTTCTATTTTGTTTGCTGAAATACTCCTTTATGGAGACACGAGTTGCAAAATAAAAAATCCAGCTACGCTGAGACCACCATCTTGGAGAGCCATAAGAAGAGGCCACACTGGGAGGCTCTGCAGTTACATAGAGGGAGGAAGCTATTTGAGTAATCCCTGCCCATAAACTAGACTTGTGAGTGAAGATGCCTCTAGAGGTATCAGGTTTCCAGCTGTTCAAATATTCACAGCTGAGACCCTCGATATTGTGGAACAAAGATAAGCCACACTTGCTGAGCCCTGCCCTAATTCCTTACTCACAGAATCCATGAGTATAATCAAATAATTCTTTGGAGGGTGAGTCATTTTGCAGTAATAGATAATTGGAATATCTGTCTACCGTTAAGCCTCCTTCCAGTAAATAGGAAATCTTTTTAAACACACTTTCCAGCATTTAATATCTCTTTCTATCCATTACTTTTCTTGTGTTTTCTTTAAGCAAGTTTAAGAGTACAGTTAAATAGATACCCTTGACTGTTACTTTCTCAGGTTTTTCTTCAATTTCATCTTACATTGCCAATTACCTTTTTAAAGTTTTGTCTCTAGGCATTGCATTCACTTTCTTCTTCTGATTTCCCTCCTTCTATCTCCCAGGAACACCTAAACTGAAGTAATATACCACTCCTTAAACTTTCATTGTTCCCCTAGAAAACCTTTGTGAAAGTATTTGTTGTCTTCATTAAATAATTTTGTTCAGCAAAGGCAGAGACCAAGTCTCTTTCAGAGTTGTATTTTCAGCGTCTACTAGTGTGCACTGAAAGTAAGACAGCATTCTATTAATATTTGGATAAGAGAACTCCACCTATTTCTATACTGTCTACTCTTTTAAAATTTATTTTTATCGACATATAATACACATATTTAATATGTCCATGTGATATTTTGATACATTCATACAGTGTGTAATGATCAAGTCAGGATAATTAAACTATACATCACCTCACTCATTTTTTATTTATTTATCTTATCTAGCTGCTCGGACTAGGACTTCTAGTACTCTTTTGAATAAAAGGGCTGAAAGTGGGCGTCTTTATCTTCTTCCAGAACTTAGAAGAAAGGCTTTCAAATCTTCCCCATTCAATATGGTGCTAGCTATGGGTTTTATATATACAGCCTTTGTTATTTTGAGGCATGTTTCTTCTATGCCCAGTTTGTTGATAGTTTTTTTCCTCATGAATTGATGTCAAATTTTATCCAATTCTCTTTTGACATCTATTGAAATAATAGTGTGGTGGTATCCTTGATTGTATTAATGTAACGTATCAAGTTTATTGATTTCCATATGTAATGTGATACCTCCAACTTTATTCTTTTTGTTCAGTATTGTTTTGACTATTTGGGGTCTTTAGTGGTCCCATCTGAATTTTAGGAATTTTTTTCATTTCCGGAAAAATGTTATTTTTATTTGTACAAAGATTGCATTGAATCTGTAGATTGCTTTTGGTATTATGTACATTGTAACAGTATTAATTCTTCCATTCCATGAACATAAGCTATCTTTTCATTTTTTTGTATCTTCATCAGTTTTCCTCATCGGCATCTTATAGTTTTCATTGTAAAGATTTTAACTTCTTTAGTTAAATTAATTCCTAATTAACTTATTTTTTGTAGCTAATGTAAACGAGATTGGATTTTTAAATTTCTTTTTCAGAATTTTACTGTTGGTGTATAGAAATGCTACTGATTTTTGTATGTTGATTTTGTATCCTAAAACTTTACTGAATTCATTTGTCATTTGTCAGTTCTGACAAGTTTTGATGGAGTCTAGATTTTTCATTTGTGAAAAGGATAACTTGACTTATTATTTTCCAATTTGAGTGTTCTTTATTTGTGTTGGGAACATTTCAGGTACTCTATTCTAGCTACTTTGAAATATACAATAAATCATTGTTAACTGTAGTCACCCTAGTGTGCTACAGAACACTAGAATTATTCATTCTACTTAGGTAAGGAACTCGATGCATTCCTCAGGCAACGACTCATTTGCCACTATAGATTAATTTGCATTTTTCTAGAATTGTATATTAATGTAATAATAGAATATATATTGTTTATTGGCCTGGCTTTTTTCTTCCATGTTGTCATATGTGCCATTTTTATTGCTAAATGATAGTCTACTAAGTACTATTTCAAATGTGTATACTGCAATGTGTTTATAAATTCATCTGCTGATAGATAGGGGATGTTTTGTGCATAAGTTTTTATATGGAAATATGGTACAAGTGAAAGAGCAAAATCATGTAAGTGTATGTTTTAAGAATGTTTTAAAAAGTATCTAACTGTTTTACAATTGGTTATACCATTTTATATTCCCACAAAAATATATTATAGTTCCACTTACTAATATCCTTACCATCATTTAGTCAGTAAATACAGTTTTAGTTATTTTAGTAAGTGTGTGATGGTATCTCATTGTGGTTTAAATGTTTATTTTCTTACTGATTAATAATGAGTATTATTTGTGCTGATCTGCCAGCTCTATATCCTATGCTAAACTGTCACCTGAAGTTTATTGCCCACTTTTAATTGTGTGCTTGTTTTCTCTATTTTGAATTTAGAGAATCCTTATATCGTTTATGAACTGCAAACATTTTCTTGCTGTCTGTAGATTTTTTTCCATTTTCTCAACTATATTTTCCTTTCTTTCTAACTTTTATTTTAGTTTCGGGGGTATACATGCAGGCTTGTTACATGGGTAAATTGCACATCATGGAAGTTTTTTCTACAGATTATTTTGTCACTCATGTAACGAACATTGCACCTCATAGATGATTTTTTGATCCTCACCTGCTCCTACTCTCTACCCTTAAATGGTCCCTGGTGTCTGTTGTTCTCCTCTTTGTATCCACATGTACTCAGTGTTTAGCTCCCACTTACAAGTGAGCACGTGTAATTGGTTTTCTGTTTTTGCATTGATTTGCTTTAGGATAATCGCCTCCAGCTCCATCCCTGCTGTTGAAAGAACGTAATTTCATTTTTATTATAGCTATGTAGTATTCGATGATGTATGTGTACCATATTTTCTCTAGTTCATCATTAAAGGACTCTATGTCTTTCCTTTTGTAAATACTGCTATAATGAACACATGTGTGCGCATGTGTCTTCACATAGAACAATTTATATTTCTTTGGATATATACCTAGTAATGAGATTGCTGGGTAAAAAGGTGGTACTCATTTAAACTCGTTCAGAAACTTCCAAACTGTTTTCCACAGTGACTGAACTAATTTACATGTCCACCAGCAGTGTATAAGCTTTCTCTTTTCTGCACATCCTCACCAGCATCTGTTATTTCTGGACTTTTAAATAATAGTCATTCTGACTAGTATGAGATGGTATGTGGTTTTGATTTGCACAATCTCTGTTGATTAGTAATGTTAAACATTTTTTCATTTGCTTGTTTGCTACATGTATGTCTTGTTTTGAGAAGTGCCCATTCATGTCCTTTGCCCATTTTTTAATGGGGTTGTTTGGTTTTGCTTGTTACTTTGTTTAAGTTTCTTATAGATACGGGATATTAGACCTTTGTCAGAAGCACAGTTTGCAAATATTTCCCCCCATTCTGTATGTTGTCAGCGTACTCTCCTCCTAGTTTCCACTACCGTGCAGAAGCTCTGTAATTTAATAAGTCCCACTTGTCAATTACTGTTTTTGTTGCAATTGCTTTTGGAGTCTTTGTCATGAAATCTTTGCCAAAACCTATGTTCTGAGTAAGATTTCCTAGTTTTTCTTCCAGGAGTTTCATAGGCTTGGGTTTCATATTTAAATCTTTAATCCATCTTAAGTTGATTTTTATATATGGTGAAATGTAGGGGTTCAGTTTCAATCTTCTGCATATGGCTAGCCAGCTATCCCAGCATCATTTATTGAACAGGAATTCTTTACCCCACTGCTTGTTTTTGTCACCTTTGTTAAAGCTCAGATATTTGCTCTTGCATGGGTTTATTTCTGGGTTCTCTAATCAGTTTCATTTGTCTATGTGTCTGTTTTTCTACCACTACTGTGTTGTTTTGGTTAGAGAGGCCTTGTAGTACATAGTTTGAAGTCAGGCAGTGTGATGTTTCTGGTTCTGTTCTTTTTGCTTAGGATTGCTTTGGCTATTTGGGCTTTTTTTTTTTTGTTCAATATGAATTTTTAAATTGCCTCCTCTAATTTTTTGAAAAATATCAATGGTAGTTTAGGTAGAAATAGCACTGAATCTGTAATTTCTTTGGGCAGTATGGTCATTTTAATAGTACTGAGTATTCCTATCCATGAACACGGAATGTTTCTTCATTTGTTTGTGTCTTCTCTGACCGCTTTCAGCAGTGTTTTGTAATTCTCATTATAGATATGGTTGCCCTCCCTGGTTAAATGTACTCTTAGGTATTTTATCTTTTTATAGTTATTGTGAATTGGATTCCGTTTTGGATTTGGCTCTTAGATTGAACATTATTGGTATATAAAAATGTACTAAATTTTACACATTGATTTTGTATTCTGAAACATTGCTGAAGTTGTTTATGAGATCTAGGAGTCCTTGGGCAGAGACTATGTGACTTTCTAGGTATAAAATCATATTGTTTGTAAAGAGATATAGTTTGAGTTTCTCTCTTCCTATTTGTATATCTTTTATATCTTTCTCTTGCCTGGTTGCTCTGGATAGGACTTCTAGTTCTATGCTGAATAGCAGTGCTAAGAGTGGACATGCTTGTTTTGTTCTGGCTCTCAAGGGGAATGCTTTCAACATTTTCCCATTTAGCATGATGTTGATTGTGGGTTTGTCATGTATGTCTTTTATTTTTTTTAGGTACTCACCTTTGATATATAGTTTATTGAGAGATTTTAACATGAAAGGATGTAGAATTTTATCAAAAAGCTCTTCATCATCTATTGAGATGATTGTGTGGTTTTTGTTTTCAATTCTGTTTATGTGGTAAACCACATTTATTGGTTTTCATGTGTTGAACTAGTCTTGCATCCCAGGAATAAAGTTTACTTGATTGCTATGGATCAGTTTTGTGATGTGCTACTGGTATCAGTTTCCTGATATTTTTTTGAAAATTTTAAAATCTGGATTCATCAGGGATATTAGTCTGATGTTTTTGGTAGGAGTCCTTCCTCCTCAATTTTTTTTTTTTTTTTTTGGAATAACTTCAGTAGCATTGGTACCAGCTCTTCTTTATATGTCTGGTGAAATTTGGCTGTGAATCTGTCTTGTCCAGGGCTTTTTCTTGTTGGTAGGTTTTTCATTATTAATTCACCTTTGAAACTCCTTATAGTCTGTCAATGATTTTCATTTCTTCCTGGTTCACTCATGAGAGGTTGTATGCTTCCAGGAATTTATCCATCTCTTCTAGGTTTTCTAGTTTGTCTCCAAAGTGGTGATCATAATAGTCTCTGAGGGATTTTTGTATTTCTGTGGGGTTGGTGACAATGCCACCTTTGTCATTTTTAATTTTGTTTATTTGGATAGTCTCACTTTTGAATTTATTAATCTAGCCGGCAGTCTATCAATGTTATTCATTCTTTCAAAGAACCAACTTTGGGTTCATCAATCCTTTTTACACATTTTTATGTTGAATTTTGTTCAGTTCTGCTGTGATCTTTGGTTATTTATTTTCTTCTGCTAGGTTTGGGGTTGGTTTCCTCTTGTTTTTGTAGTTTATCTGGATGCAATATAAACGTTATTTTGAGGTCTAACTTCTTCATATGTCCATGTAGTGCTATGAGCTTTCCTCTTCACACTGTTTTAGCTATGTCCCAGAGATTCTATTATATTTTATTCTTGTTTTCATTAGTTTATAAGAATTTTTTTTAATTTCTGCATTCATTTCATTCTTTACCCCAAAGTCATTTGGGAATAGGTTGTTTAGTTTCCATGTAATTGTATGATTTTGAGAGTTCTTGGTATTGACTTCTCTTTTAATTATGCTGTAGTCTTGAGCATATGCTTGGTATGATTTTGGTTTCTTTAGAATTTGTTGAGAATTGCTTTATAGCTGAACATCTGTGTGATTTTTGAGTATATGTCATGTGCAGATTAGAATATATGTTCTGCTGTTGTTGCATGGAGTCCTCTACAGATGTCTATTAAGTCCTTTTGGTGAAGTGTTGAAGTTTAGATCCTGGATATGTTTGTTAGTTTTCTAATTCAGTGATCCATCTAACACTGCCAGTGTGCTGTTGAAGTCTCCTACAATTACTGTGTAGTTATCTAGGTCTCTTCATGTTTCTATAAGAACTTGTTTTACAAATCCAGGTGCTCCGGCATTGGGTGCGTATATATTTAGGATTGTTAATTCTTCTTTTTGAATTGAACCCTTTACCATTACATAATGCCCTTCTTGGCTTTACAGTTTTTTTTTTTTGGTTGTTTTAAAAGTCTGTTTTTCTGAAATAGGAATAGGTACTCCTGCTCTTCTCGTTTTCAGTGGTCTTGGTAGATTTTTCTCCATCACTTTCCTTGGAGTCTATGAATGTCATTACATGTGAGATGGGTCTCTCGAAGATAACATAGAGTTGGGTCTGGTTTCTTTATTCAACTTGCCAATCAGTGCCTTTTAAGTGAGATGTTTAGCTAAGCATTTAAAGTTAATGTTGATATACGTGCATTTGATCTTGTCATTATGTTATTACCTGGTTGTTATGTAGACATGTTTGTGTCTTTGTGTTATAACGTTATTGGTGTATGTACTTAAGTGTGCTTTTGTGGTGGCTGGTAATAGTCTTTCATTTCCATATTTAGCATTAACTTAAGGACTTGTTTTAAAATAGTTCTCATGGTTTTCTTAACATTTGCTTGACTGAAAAGATTTTATTGCTTCTCTGCTTATAAACTTAGTTTGGCTGGTTATAAAATACTTGGTTAGAATTTCTTTTCTTTGTGGCTACTGAATATAGGCCTTCAGTCTTTTCTTGCTTGTAGGATTTCTGCTGAAAAGTCTGCTTTGAGCCTGATAAAGTTCCCATTGTAGGTAACTTGCCCTTCTCCCTTCTCTCTAGCTATTTTCAATATATTTCCTTTTTTTTTTCTTTTTTCTTTTTGAGACAGAGTCTCACTCTGTTGCCGAGGCTGGAGTACAGTAGAGCTATCTCGGCCCACTGTAACCTCCACCTCCCGGGACTGCAACCTCCGCCTCCTGCGTTCAAGCAATTCTTGTGCCTCAATCTCCCAAGTAGCTGGGATTATAGGCATGTGCCACCACTCCCAGCTAATTTTTGTATCTTTGGTAGAGTTGCGGTTTCGCCATGTTGGCCAGGCTGGTCTCAAACTTTTGATCTCAGGTGATACACCCGTCCTTGCCTCCCAAATTGCTGGGATTACAGGTGTGAGCCACTGTACCCAGCCTTTAATATGTTTTCTTTCACATGGCTTCCGAGAATCTGATGACAACGTGTACTGAGGATGGTCGCCTTGTATGGCATCTTGTAGGGCTTCTCTGGTTTTCCTGAATTCGAATGTTGACTCCTCTAGTGAGGCTGGGAAAATTTTCATGGACAATGTCCTCAAATATGTTTTCCAAGTTACTTGCTCTCTCTCCCTCTCCTTCAGTGAGGCCAATGAGTCATAGATTTGGTCTCCACCTAATCTTGTATTTCTTGGAGATTTTGTTCAATTTTAAAAATTTTTTTTTTTTTTTAATTTTTGCATGAATGAGTTGATTAAAAGAACCAGTCTTCAAGCTCTGGAATTCTTTCTTCAGCTTGGTCAATCGTGATATTAAAATTTCCAATGGTAATATCAGTTCCATCAGATTAGTTTTTTTGTTTGTTTGTTTGTTTTTCATAAAACGGTTATTTTATCTTTCACCTCTGGTATCATCTTATTGGCTTCCTTACACCTTTCTTCTGAATCTCAATGATTCTTTTTGCCACCTAGATTCTGAATTCTATGTCTGTCATTCCAGCCATTTCAGCCTGGTTACGAACCATTGCTGGGTGGCTAGTGTGTATGTTTGGAGGTGAGAAGACGCTCAGGCCTTTTGAGTTGCCAAAGTTCTTGTGCTGGTTCTTTCTCATCTGTGTGGCCTGATGTTCCTTTCATCTGTGAAGTTGGTGTCGATTGAACAGGGCTTTTTCCTTTTACAGTCTTTAATTCCTTTGAGGGATTGGCTGTGGTGTAGAACCTGGGGTCAGTTAACTGGCTTCATTTCTGTATGATTTCATGAGGCCAAGGCTCTGCTCAGCACTCCTGGCCTGCCTGCTGTAACTCTGGGGACCTGGGGCTAGGCCCATAGCTTTGTTCTCTGGTCCCTTGAGGTTAAACACCTGCTGTGCTCGAGGGAGTGAGGTGTTCTCAGGCCACTGGCAACAATGCTCCAATGGGTGTTCTGGCCAAAGTGCTTCATCAGGGCAGTGTCAGTGTGGTCTGTGCACATGCTGGTGCCAACAGTTACGGGGTGGCAGGATCTGCATGTGTGCATGTGTTGGTGGGGACAGGGCAGTGGCAGTGAGATCGGCAAACGTGTTGGTTGTGGCAGGGTGGTCAGGTCCACACATGTGTGTCTGCGAAATGGTGGGCAGTGGTTGTGAGTGAGTGCAAACTCTAAAGTGGTGTATTTTATTGTATTTATGCAAAGATAGAGTCTCACTTTGTTGCCCAGGCTGAAACACAGTGGCGTATGAAATCAACCTCAAAGTCCTGGGCTCAAGCAATCCTCCACTCCAGCCTCCTGGGTAACTAAGACTACAGGCATGCACTGCCACACCTGGCTAATTTTTTAATTTTTTTATAGAGATGGGGTGTCACTGTGTTGCCCAAGCTTATCCTCTAAAAGTGCTAGGATTACAGGCATGAGCTACCAGGCCTTGCCAAAAATTTTTGTAATAACATGTTATAAAAGCTGAAGAGGCATTTTTACTTCCCATTTTTGCTATATTTTAATGATTATTGTTAATCTAAGCAGCTACTTCCTCATAAAAATTTTATAGAATTTATTATGGCTTTTTTTTTTTTTTTTTTTTTTGATGGAGTCTTGCTCTGTTGCCCATGCTGGAGTACAGTGGTGTGATCTCAGCTCACTACAGTCTCCGCCTCCTGCATTCAAGCAATTCTCCTGCCTCAGCCTCCCGAGTAGCTGGAACTACAGTTGCATGCCGCCACACCTGGCTAATTTTCGTATTTTAGTAGAGACAGGGTTTCACTGTGTTGCGCAGACTGGTCTGAACTCCTGAGCTCAGGCAATATGCCCGCCTGGGCCTCCCAAAGCGTTGGGATTGCAGGCATGAGCCACCACGCCCAACCAGAATTTATTATGTTGACACTACATACTTTAAATAATAAAAGCTTCCTAGCATGTGATTTTATGTAATCTATTTTCCTTCCTTACATCATGGTTTCCTACATAAATGTGTAAAGCTTGGGCTAGCACTTTATAAATTTAAGAGCTATTATATCACAATAAAGATGAGTTGAAACAGATAACTGGTCTTGACCAAATAGAAATTCTTAATTTTTTTATTACTTCACTCAGACTCCATTGCTGAATATTTCTAAATATTCTAAGAGCAAACACTTAAATATTCTATTTTTTCTCTCTGCTTTGTTTCTTTGGCAAACAAGAATGTTGTCTAAACTTGGGTTACCACAAAGGCTTTGTGACTAATCCTGTAAAGGCAAGATGCAGAAAAGATCCAGGAAAGACAGTTTTATGAAGCTAACAAATTGTATGCTCCAGGTCAAGCTGTTAGGGTATTCAGCTCTTTTGCAAACTGCTTTAAGAAAGAGAACCCGACATGGCACATGTATACCTATGTAACAAACCTGCACGTTGTGCACATGTACCCTAGAACTTAAAGTATAATAAAATAAATAAATAAATCAGTAACCATGCTCAAAGAAAGAAAGAAAGAAAGAAAGAGAACCAGGACCTGGCGCAGTGGCTCCTGTAATCCCAACACTTTGGGAGGTCGAGGAGGGCAGATTTCCTGAGCTCAGGAGTTCAAGACCAGCCTGGGCAACATGGCAAAATGCCATCTCTACTGAAAAGAAAAAAAAAAAAATTAGTTGGGCATGGCGTTGTGCGCCTCTGATCCCAGCCACTCTGGAGGCTGAGGCAGGGGAATCGTTGGAGCCGGGAAGCAGAGGTTGCAGGGAGGCGGAGGTTGCAGTGAGCCGAGATCACTCCATTGCATGCCAGCCTGAGCGACAGAGTCAGGCCCTGTCTAAAAGAAAAAAGAAAAGAAAAGAAAAAAGAAGCACTTGATGACTGCTGCAGGAGAAATCATCTGGAAAGTGACGCTCCTAAACCTTTGATCTGGGCTTCTCATTTAAAATAGAAAATACTACATTCTTTGACTTCAGGAATTAGTCAATGAACCAAAGTAAAAGGACCTTGAAAGCCAATGGATAATTGGCCAGGTTGGAGTGGTAAGTTAATACCAATTGTTAGAAACTAAACAAAAACTGAATTCTTAATAAGCCCAGTCAGAATTGACATGTGGTTGTTTCATGCCAGTATCTGGGCAGTTAGGAGGCCAAAGAGTATAATGAAGAGTTATAGCCATGCTTGTTTTAGGTGTGCTTTCTCATGATAAGACTAAAAGTGTTTGCTTGGGAGGCAGTATATACAATAGCGTAATATGTGAACATTAGAATCAAACAGCGAAAATCCATGATTCTTCTATTGAATAGTTGTGTAGGTATGGGCAAGTGACTTAAACGCCTACTTTTTTAGCTGTAAAATGGAAATAAATATAAGTTCCCTCATGGGACTATTGTTAAGATTAAGTGAACTAATCCAGGAAAACTATTTAATATTTTGTATGGTTTAGAGTGACAATCATGTTAGCTATTTTATTCATTACTACAAATATGTGGCTCTAAATACTGAGAGAAAATGCAGCACAAAGGTCAAGAATATAGCTCTGTAGCCAGACTTCCTGAGTCCAAAGCCCAGAATTTTTCCTATTTTTCCCATTTATTTGATATAGCTGTTATTAGTAACTATGCCATAAGTTTTGCATGAGGTTTAAATGACAAAGTATTGCTGAAGCATTCTAGTCAGTGTCTGGCACATAGGGATCATCATATAAATATTTACTTGATACAATAATAAATTGATTGTATATAGACTTGTTCATGTTGTGTTGGTATTATAGAATTTTATTTGCAATTGTCCCAAACTGGAAACAATCCTAGTTTTTCTCAGCTTTATTGAGGTATAACTGAATGAAGAAAATTGCACCAAATTATAATGTACAATGTGATTGATTTATCATGTACAGTGTGATCGATAAACATATAGCTTGTGAAATAATTACCACAGCCAAGTTTGTTATACCATCTAAACAACCTACATTTTAATCAGCAGTAGAATGAGTATCTAAATTGTGGTTAAAATTATGCAAAATAACTCTACTTTGCAATATAAAATAACAGTTTATTGATACAAAAACAAGATGCATCATGTTGAGTGACAGATCTCTGACAGAAAATGGTACCACTTACATACAGTTCAAGAATAAGCAAATCTGGTTTATAGTAATAGATTTTAGGGAAATGGTTACCATCTGGAGAAGTACTGAAAGGAGAGAGTCATGAGGGAATATTCTTTGGTTTTACAAATGTTCAATATATTAATCTGGGTGCTGACTACAAGGTAATACCGCCATGCACATTTTTATGAGGTTATACGTTTAAGATTTTTATACTTCATGTATATTGTACTTTAATTTTTAAATTTAATATATTTTATTATACCTCATCTATTTTACTCCAGTGTAACACTTTCATCTGTCAATGCATTGTCTCATTCAGTTGCTTGTAATATTTAAGAGCACATCTTTGAGATTCAGACTAACTTGAGGTCAAATCCAGGTGCTGCAGTGGCATGTCCCTCACTGTTCTGAGTTTCTATCTCCTCACCTGTTGATTGTTATCATTGCGAATTTTCTGGGTTTTTTTGAGGATCAATTGAAGTAGTGTCAATAAACTGCTTAATGCAACACCTGGTACAAAGTAAGTGCTCAAAAAATAAGAGAATTATATTTTTTATAAATGTTATGATTTTGTATAAGAATATGTACAAGATATGCTACCCACCACTGTGGAGTTGACCAGTGTAAATAGGAAAAGGTTACCTCCTTCAAAGAGAAGACTTAAACGGCACAGAAACATCCATGAAGGAAACATGAAACACTCCTACCCAAGATCCTCAAGCCTACGTCATACAACTGTAGGGAGATTCTAGGACTGGGGGTCAGAAATGGAATGTCAAGATCTGCTTTCAAGCTTTGTATTTTAAGTCATACAGTATGCTCTCCATATGCATTCCAAAAGTCATGGTTTTTAGCTTATAAAATATATTTAAGTGTATATATTATAAGTACTGAATGAAATTCTTCATATCACAATATTTTAGTAAATAAAGCACAATGTAACTATAGTAGGTTATTTTCATTATTTTCTTTTTCTTTTTTTTTTTCTTTGAGACGGAGTCTTGCTCTGTCGCCCAGGCTGGAGTGCAGTGGCCGGATCTCGGCTCACTGCAAGCTCCGCCTCCCGGGTTCACGCCATTCTCCTGCCTCAGCCTCCCGAGTAGCTGGGACTACAGGCGCCGCCACCTCGCCCGGCTAGTTTTTTGTGCTTTTTTTTAGTAGAGACGGGGTTTCACCGTGTTAGCCAGGATGGTCTCGATCTCCTGACCTCGTGATCCGCCCGTCTCGGCCTCCCAAAGTGCTGGGATTACAGGCTTGAGCCACCGCGCCCGGCCTATTTTCATTATTTTCATAATTAAGTCTACTGGTAAGAGAGGAAAGTAAATACAGGACACCCAGGGTATATTTATTTCCTGATGTTTATAAAATTCCATTACTCTACTCACTCACGCAAGACCTCCCCAACCACTGAAATTATGTAATGAATTCTCAATATCAAAAGTGTATTATTCTTATAGTCATTGTCCAATGATTTCTTTAAAAAATGTTTTATTTATTTTTTAGATTAAGGTGGTACATGTGCAGGTTTGTTACATGGGTATATTGAGTCATGCTGGGGTATGAGCTTCTAGTGAACCCATCACCCAGATAACAAACATAGTAATCAATAAGCAGTTTTTCAACCCTTGTTCCCTTCCCTTCCTCCCCTTTTATGGAGTCCCTAGTGTCTGTTGTTTCCATCTTTATGTCCATGTGTACAGGTTATTTTGCTCCCACTTATAAATGAAAACATGTGGTATTTGATTTTCTTTTTCTGCATTAATTCACTTGGGATAATGTCCTCCAGCTACAGTCATGTTGCTGCAAAAGACATAATTTTATTTATTTTTTGACTGTATATTATTCCACGGTGTGTATGGGCCACATTTTCTTTATCCAGTCCATTGTTGATGGAAACTAAGGTTGATTTTATGACTTTGCCACTGTGAATTGTACTGTAATCAACATGCAAGTGCAGGTGTCTTTGTCTTTTTGATAAAACAATTTGTTTTCTCTTGGGTAGATATCCAGTAGTAGGATTAATGGATGAAACTGTAATTCTATTTTTAGTTCTTTGAGAAACCTCCATACTGTTTTCCTTCAGGGTTAAACTAATTCACATTCCTACCAACCGTGTCTTCTCTTTTCTCCACATCTTTGCCAACATCTGTTACTTTTTGACTTCTTAATAATAGCCATTCTCACTGGTGTGAGATGGTAGCTCATTGTAATTTAATTTGCATTTATCTGATGATTTGTGATGTACAGCATTTTAAAACATGTTTGTTGGATATGTGTATGTCTTCTTTTGAAAAGTGTCTGTTTGTTAATTTATCATTTGCCCAATTTTTAATGGGTTTTTTTTTTTTTTACTTGTTAAGTTCCTTATAGATTCTGGTTATTAGTCCTTTATTGGATGCATCATTTGCAAACATTTTCTCCCAATCTGTAGGTTGTCTGTTTACTTTGTTGATTGTTTCTTTTGCTGTGCAGAAACTCTTTAATTTAATTAAGTGCCATTTGTCATTTTTGTTTTTGTTGCAATTGCTATTGAGGTCTTAGTCATAAATTCTTGGCACAGACCAATGTTCAGAAGAGTTTTTCCTAGGTTTTCTTCTAGGATTTTTATAGTTTGAGTTCTTACATTTAAGTATAATATTTAATCCATCTTGAGTTAGTTTTTACATATGTAAGAGATGGGCTCCCGTTTCATTCTTTAGCAAAATGTTAGCTAATTTTCCCAGCACTGTATATTGAATAAGAGCAAGTCATTTCCCCATTGTTTATTATTCTCAACTTTGTTGAAGAGCAGTTGGTTGTAGGCATGAGACTTCATTTCTGGGTTCTCTGCTCTCTTCCATTGATCCGCGTGTCTATTTTGGTACCCATACCATGCTGCTTTGGTTCCTATAGCTTTGTAGTATTCAGGCTCTTTTTTGGTTCCATATATACTTTAGAATTCTTTAAAAACTTTTAAAATTAACATATAAAAGTCTATATGTTTATGGTGTATAACATGATGTTTTGATATATTTATGCATTGCAGAATGGCTAAAACAAGCTAATTCCAATTGTTTTGATTATTCTATGTTTAATCTCCTACTGTCACATTACCGTGAAGCTAATACCAACCTAAGAAAGCACTTTTGCAACTGTGAGCATTTTTAATTGAAAATATTATGTAGATAATTTTAGGCCAGGCACTGTGGCTCACGCCTGTAGTATCAGCACTTTGGGAGGCCGAGGCCAGCGGATCACTTGAGGTCAGGAGTTCCAGACCAGTCTTGCTAACATGGCAAAACTCTGTCTCTAGTAAAAATACAAAAATTAGCTTGGCATGGCACATGCCTGTAGTCCCAGGTACTTGGGAGGAGGCACGAGAAACACTTGAACCCGGGAGGCAGAGGTTGCCGTGAGCCCGAGATCGCACCTCTGCACTCCAGCCTGTGCAACAGAGTAAGACCCTGTCTCGGGGAAAAAAAGGAAAGAAAAATGAAATATTATGTAGATAATTTTAGATGGATATGCCATTGTAGTAATAATACAGAGAGATCATGTGCACTCTCCACTTCATTTTCCCCATGGTTCCCTTATGGAAAGTGATAGTACAACTTTGCAACTAAGATACAGACATCAATACAATCTACTGCTCTTACTCAGGTTTTCTATTTTACTTGTACTCATTAATTAAATTACTTATTCCATTTCTAAATTATCTCCTTCATATAAACCACCAAAATGATTAAGTATTGCCTTAGTTTGTAGAGTATTACTTTACCAATAGGTTGAAAAAGTTATGCCTCTTGCTGAGAAAGAAAACTAATGAAATTAAGCATTTTTTGATTGCTTACTCATTCCAAAACCAGCTTCAATGATTCTATCTATAAAGATTAATGACAGAGTATTTTTAGGGACAGAAATCAAGATGAATATTGATATATTTCTAAACATTGGGACTTGTTAACATCATGATGTCATACTGATAATTTGCTAATGAAAAATAATTGTTAGTATTTTATTTGGAATATCTTCTGCCTTTGAGTTTCAAAGAGCAATATCTAACAATGGTATTTTTACAATTAACAGTGATGTTTTAGGTTACTCTTCAGTACAATTTACAAAGTACCTTCACAAACAGGTATTTTAGAGGGAATTAAGGCACAACAGTTTGCCCAAAGTCACAATGAACCCACGCTAAAAACTTACAGTCTGTGGTCTTTGTTTTACATTTTTTTCGAGAGCATTTATTTTCTATATTTAAAAATAAATACAGGTGTTTACATTTACAAAAATATGTCAAAATAATTCACATTTCTTTTAATTCTAGAAATATTTTGAAACCTTATTTAACAATGGACATATCAGTAATTATTGTAAATAGAAATATGAATTAGGAATTTAATCATTTGACTTTCTAATTGAGGTGAATGGCAGTGGCTAACAACGCAGGAGTAGCACTGAATGCAGTAATCCATTCCCTTCACACAAATAGCTGCTGAAAGGCAGATGGAGGTGCCAGTTGTGTCGGGTGCAGGTGATTACTGCCCAGCCTGCACGCCACCAGGTTGTTTTTCTCTCCACCAGAAAACTGTCCATTCACTTTCCTAAGTGCCAAAAGCAAAAGGAGAGGAATTTATGAAGTCCCTAGTCCATATGGCTGGTAGTGAGTTAATCTGTGTCTGAGCAGCAGGTAGCACGAGCCAGTCTGTCTGTTGGGGCTGTTAGTAACCCAGGGGCAGATCAGAGAACAGCAGGAGAGAGGATCAACTCAGGCTGCAAATACAGTCAGGAATGTGGCAGGAAATTATTTCTGAAAACACACTTTGCAGCATAAGGGCAGCCATCAGATGCTACATGATAATCTATCTGCACTTTGTACACTCATAATTATATAGAGCTATATATGTAGGTGTGAATTTAAAATGTAGTTGTAGATATATAGCTATCATGAGATTTTCCTTTATATAGCATCTTGCATTAAAATAATTATTTCAAGAGTACCTCAAAAATAAAATACACAGGCAGAGAGATTTTAAAATTATGAAAAAGAAATTACTCTAGAATATTAGAAAAGGGTATGGATCTGTTCAAAAGTAGAATAGCAAAGATGAGGGCTCTGATACACAACCAAGAGAAAATAGGGGCTAGATAGTAATTCCTTGATGAAATAGCAAAATAGGAAGAAAACAATGGAAAATAATTTAATAATTGCTTGAATACATTAAGAGAAAGCTGACACATGGTACAATTACGTACTGAATCTTAAATAAGAAATCATGCAAATGGTTGGAGGATGATTAGACAATGGTTATTAATATCTTCGTTCCTTCCTTCCTTTTATTATCTCTTCCTCCCTCCTTCTCATTTCCCTTTTTCCTCTTTCCTATCTCTATCTTATCTGTCTATCTATCTATAGTAATGTGAAGTCTAACATTAATATTTGACATATTCACAGGCTAAAACTAAGACATTTGCAAAACTGAACTAGACCAAGGAATCTGTGTACCAGTAGTCTTTTTGTTTCTTAACCGTAAAAATAAAACCACCAATTTTCCCAAACTTACTTATATGAAAAAGCCAGAAGATTGTTGTCATTTTTTAATATTAAAAAGAAAGATCAAAGAGTTAAAAAAAAAAACTCAAAAGGAAAGAGAAAGCTGAATTAAAGTGACCCTACTCCTTTTGAAAAGATCATCTCTCTGAATCAGATGATTAAAAATTCTTTATAGTAACTTCAAATTATCTTTACTAGCATTCCTGTTTTAATGGATGATTATAGGAATTCGAGCCAGGTTTAGAAGGTAGGCCTCAAGAAACAGAAGAGGAATATTTTCTTTTAGAGAAAGAATTAACTGAGCACCTAACACGTAGAACATAATGTTTCCAAGAAAATATTGGAAGAGATACAGAGATATAGCCCATACAAGTCATTGTATAATTCATAGGTGAAGTAAGTGCATCTTCCCGTGAACTGGATGTGGTTATGAAGAAGACATACTTCTGGAAAATCCAAACAGCTATTTTTATATTAATATTTAACCTTGTTCATACCATAAACATGTATTTAAGTTCAAAGATCTTTAAGAATATATTTCCTAAGGAGGAAAAAATTGATCCGGAAGGGTCAAGCTTATGCCCAAGGTTACAATGCAGGTGAAACTCATTTTCCTCCTGAGACCCGTGGCCTTTAGTCTCAATGCATTGCACACCATCCTCCATTAGATCATAGCTAAAATTCTAAACCTTAAAGGTTTACTATTTTTATGGGTCTACGACGTGATCTTGGTAACAGAGTTTGACTGTTTCCGTAGTGAAACGTATTTTGTTTTCTTTCTAGAAGCATGGAAAGCAAAATGTTGTTACTCCTGACACAAGTAGTTGCTCTGAGATATTTATTTACCGACTCAACAAATGAATGGTTTCTCACCACTCATAGAGGGTCAATACATGGTTGCCCACTTCATAATTATCCCCAAATACATATGTAATTGGAATTGTCCTTGGGCATGGGTCTCAGTGACCAAGTTGGGTTTTCTTTGCTCTGTTCCAAATTGCAAAAATATGCAACAGAAATTTCTTAGTGATCAAGGAAGGCATTGTTATGGCATCTGAACTGGGCCTCGTCTTGAATAATGAGAAGCGTAGGAGAAATAGATATTCCAGGCAGATGACATATCAGATATCAGATGCAGATACGTAAAGGAAGAATATTCCACGATGCTCCCAGGGACACAATACAGAATGATATGATACCTAATTTTGTTTATATCGTTTCTGAAATTGTAATGTAAAAGTTCCATGGAATATAAAGTTCAAATTAATGGTAATGCTGGTTTGCCTTCTGTGTGTGAGGCAAACTCCTTCATGCAAGCTACTGTTCCTTTCCGATTTCCTTCAATATCTGAAACCACTCCTCCATCTGCTTTTTACCTTTTGGAAATTTGTTGAAATATCTCAAACTGATGAAGGATCTTTCCTTGTACATTTATGTTGGAAACATTTATAACAGGATGTGTGTGTGAGAAAGAAAGAGAGAGAGAGAGAGATAAACAAGTGTGGTCTTAGGAAGGGGATAAATAAATTTATGTTGTTAACTTATCTTCTTGTGAATTTTTAAAAGGAAAAATTTTCAAACAATGAATACAAAGAATCATACTACCCAAGACCAAGGTGCTGAGGTTCAGGATTCAAAACAGTAGTTTTGGTTTGAAAGTACTGGCAACTTCAACACAGAATGCAATAAAAGTTCAGATGCATTTTGAAAATACGAGTAAATGAAAACAATCTCTAATTTTCTTATGAAGAAGTCTAAACTTAAAACTAATTCCAGTTTCCAGGGATTGTGGTAATCTCATTTTGACACAGTAAGAAGAAAGCATAAATGATTAACCAAAATCAAATCATGAAATAAGCTAATTCAGTAAATCTGATCCTTGTTTCATATTTTTATTGGTGATTTGAAGAAAAAACAGATTTTTTTGAGTTCCCAGCTACATGGTTAAGTTGACTTAAATGGGTAAATTATTGAAGGCTGTTCAGGAAATTTTATTAAGAAGTAAAGCAGTTGCTTTTGACATCCCACTCATATCCTTCCATAATTACCACTTCAAAGTATAATGTATACTTGCCCCACTTCTAATTGCAAGAACTTGCTTTTTTTTTTTTTTCTTTTTATAAAAGGGCTTTCTCTGATTGCTGAAGTCTTTTTATTTATCCATGTGACACTCCAGAAGTGCCAGGAAACTGATTTCCATGAGCAACACTCAACCGATGATTGATAGGAATTGGCAGAAACTTCAGTTCCTGTTAAGGACTTAATTGTGCCCCACCCCCACATTCATATGTTCAAACCCTAGTGCTCAGTGTAACTGTAAAATACAAATATTTGGAGTATTTTTATTTGGGCCTGTGAGGTGGTGATAAAGGTTACATGAAATCAGAAGGATGGAATTGAAAGTAGTTATCGTGAATTTAAAAATTATTGTCTGAATGAATAATATGCCTGCTACATTTGTTATTTGACCTTCACAGAGAAAGGCAGTCTTAGGGTAAAGAAATATACAATTATATTAATATCAGATATATTGAAAATGCTGGTTTTTTTGTATAGACAGAACTTTGAGGTCAGGCGTAGTGGCTCACACCTGTAATTCCAGCACTTTGGAAGGCCGACGTGGGCAGATAACCTGAGGTCAAGAGTTTGAGACCAACCTGGCCAACAAGGTGAAACCCCATCTCTATGAAAAAAAAAACAAAAAAAGCCAGGCATGGTGGCACGTGCCTGAAATTCCAGCTACTCAGGCGGCTGAGGCAGGAGAATCGCTTGAACCTGGGAGGCGGAGGTTGTAGTGAGCAGAGATGGCGCCATTGCACTTCAGCCTGGGCGGCAGAGTGAGACTCGGTCCCAACAACAATAACAACAAAAACCAGATCCTTAAGTGAATTTATATCAATGAATTGGTTGGAGAAATTCTATCAAAAAATAGATCACTGAGTGAAACCACTGATATCCCTTCAGTGCATCCATCAATTTATCCCTATGTTGATAAGAAATGGCCCAGGTAGGCAGAGTCACCAATGCACCAAGCTTGCCTTTCTAACCAAAATCTCGTCTTTATTTCTTGTTCTCTTAAAATCTCTTATCCTATGTCTTCCAGTCTTCCTATGAAAAAGGCATCCTATCTCCATAATTATCCTCTCTTGCCTTTTCCAATATCTTTTTTTATAGTATATACTTCAGAATCAATACTTGCATTTTTTATATTTGAGAGTTAAATGGAAACTTTCTTCTGTGGAATTCCATGTGCTTGCTTGCTTTATTTTTCCATTAAAATTGTTCAAGTCTATCATAAGTACACGAGTTACAGGGTTTTATTTGATAAAATACCAGTATTCAAAAGCAGCAAATAGAAGCTTGGGTGCTTTGCTAGTTATTGACAGCAAGAGCCTTTTGCCTGTGTTCAAGATTGGGTAATAATCTATTGTTATAGAGTTTATTAATTCCATTAAAGCCTTTAGTATAAGCTCATATTAATTGTATCTTTAAGCTTCATTCCTCAGCTTAGCAGTGCTGAAATTTCCTAATTGAAATCTGGACTGTAATTATAATTTACTTAGCTGGAATTTACAAAGTATATTGCCTATTATAACTCTTAAAGTTGAATCACAAATCAAAACTTTTGAAAAAGAGGCATGAGGGAGCCTGACCTGTTCTTGGAAAGCTTTGTCACCGTGTAGGCATATCACCTCTGAAAGTATGGGCAGTTATATTCTGGTGATGCTGCCTATGACGGGAAATGTTCCTTTTCACCTTTTTTCTTTTTTAGAAAAAAAAGCTTATGAATTCAGTAACTAAAAGTTGGAAAGATCCTTAAAAATGTTGAAAATATAAAATCTTCTGGAAGACAGCTTCTTTCACTTTTATGACACTTCTTTACAACTTTCTTAGGTGTTAATGTTTTCAGATGAGGAAATACAAGCAGAGACTCAGACTAAAATCTTTTGACCCAAGCTCAGG
Organism: Colobus angolensis palliatus; assembly: GCF_000951035.1. Taxonomy (NCBI): domain Eukaryota; kingdom Metazoa; phylum Chordata; class Mammalia; order Primates; family Cercopithecidae; genus Colobus; species Colobus angolensis. The sequence goes on along the minus strand of NW_012118932.1, from coordinate 7,144,891 downwards.
CTTCTCCTTCAACATCCATCCTGTCAAGAAGCTGAAGTCAATAGCGCAAGCTGTTTCTAGAGAATACAATTATCCTTGAAACAGTGATCACAGACATATCAGATACCAAAAATTCAGTGTCACAGATTCGAACCCTATAAAAAAGTCTACTGGCTTCTGCCGAATCTTATTATCCAAAACAGGCTAGTTAAGGTTAAGAAACTGACATTTTTTGTGGTGAAGAAGATCACAATAATTCAAAGTGTAAAAGCATTTCTGACATTAGTTTAAAATTTTTGTCCTCATCAAAGAAGGGCAGCAAGTTTAATTCATAATTTAGATTATTCTAAGTGACACTTATTTAATCTCTTAGTCAGCTAAGTGGCAAAATACATGTAAATGATACTGTAGAAACATTCAGAACTATACATTCAAAGATACCTAGCAAATTTGAATAGGATTGAGATGTTATTCTATATGTTTTCTTTGTCTCTCTCTACCCCTCCCTTCCTTCTATCAAAATATGAGATGGGGAGAAGAAGCAAAGCCTGACTACTGCATAAAAATGTATTGACAGCTCAAGCTTGATATACTTACCTATTACTGTTGCCATTGAAAATAGTAACTACAATTTACTGAGCAAACTATAGACCAAACATTAAGTAAACTATGTTATATTATGTAATTCTAATGTTCTCCAGAAACAAATTTAGGAAACAACTAAAATTTAGAAAGGCTCGGTAACTTTTTAAAAATTATGTGTTTTTTTCTTGGTTTGTTTTTTGTTTGTTTGTGTGTGTGTGTTTGTTTGTTTTGCTTTTTTTTTTTTTTGAGATGGAGTTTTGCTCTTGTCACCCAGGATGGAGTACAATGGTGCGACCTCGGCTCACTGCAACCTCCCCCTCCCGGGTTCAAGTGATTCTCCTGCCTCAGCCTCCCGAGCAGCTGGGATTACAGGCACCTACAACCACATCACACCCGGTTAAGTTTTGTATTTTTAGTAGAGATGGGGTTTTACCATTTTGGCCAGGCTGGTCTTGAACTCCTGACCTCAGATGATTCACCTGCCTCGGCCTCCCCAAGTGCAGGGATTACAGGCGTGAGCCATTGGGCCCAGCCTCAATTCTGTATTTTTTATAGCTTTAATTTTTAACTTACTTAACTTTTATTTTAAGTTCAGGGGTACAAGTGCAGGTTTGCTACGTAGGAAAACTTGTGTTATGAGAGTTTGTTGTACAGATTATTTCATACTTCAGGTATTAAATCTCGTATCCATCAGTTATTTTTTCTGATCCTCTCCCTTCTCCTGCCCTCCACCCTCCAAAACATCCCAGTGTGTTTTTCCTCTCTGTATGTGTATGTGTTCGCATTATTTAGCTCCCAGTTATCAGTGAGAACATGTGGTGTTCGGTTTTCTGTTCCTGTGTTAGTGTGCTAAGGATAACTTTTCTAAGTATATACTTTTCTAGATAATGAGGTATTTGGGTTTGAAGGCAGACCTTTTTGAATTACAAAGAACGTTGAATATAATTTTCAATTTCATTATAAAATTGCCACTTTCATACGTTTATTATAAGAATCAAATAAAAATAATGCTTGAGGAAAGTTTGTAAATTGGAAACCGTGAAACAGAACTATCATTATTATTCTGCTTAAAGAAGACTAACTCAGCATGCGCACTACTAGAAGAGACATGCACACAAACACAGGGTGACATGTAAACGCCGTCAGAGAAGAACAGAGAATGTGTTGCTGCAACCGCATCCTGAGGAGCAAGAAGTCATGTCTAGATAGAATAAAGGAAACTTGTTGAAGATGCTACTTTCTAAGGCAAATATGGATATTTGAAAATAAAGCTGAGTAAGGGCAGATTTTGACAATAAAAGGGAAAATACTAAAGGAAAGTTTCTATTGTAATAGATCTGATGTTTTATTTAGTATAAGAGACACAAAGTAGTTTTAGAATATAGCCCTTAAGCTTACAATGGGGGTTTATCCTTTGAGGAATTGACTTATATTCATGAAATAATATAAGTAAAGCACTACAGGGTTAACACTTTTAAAACCATGAATAAATTTCAGATTTTTTATTTAATGTGAGCAATAGTAGGAGTAAGTCATCTTTTCTAAGAATTGTTAACTAGATTCCAAATTCTAGTTCTCTAACCTGTGCTTCAATAACTCAAAAATCACCTTCCTAGTTAGGTAATAAGAGTCAAATATGGACCAATTTAGAGTAGGAGACACAACAGTTGAACTCAAAAACTGTGCTACTTTCTCTCTCAATACTATTTAATCTAAGTATACATTGTGTTTCTTATATTCTTTCACTAACAATAAACATATATGCAATATATGTTGCATATATTCTTCTTCTTTTTTTTTGAGATCCTGACAACATATAGAATATTAAAGCTAGGTAGAATGATGGCGAATGAAAAAGACTGTATCCTCGTTAAAAAAAAATGGGTGCCTTTTGACTGGAGCATGACATTAAGATCCCTTTCCACTTGTGGCACCCAGGTATCCTTGGCAGGAAGAAGATACATCTTTCCCACCTGCTTGGGTTCATAACCTTTTTCCTAGGCTATGCACCAAGGAGAGGGATTCTAGGATTATGCATCATGTCAATGCCAAACTTTTAAGGAAAGTGAGAAGGTGTAAAACAAGGTATACATAGTACACCACTTGATGCGGTGTGGCTCTGTGTCGCCACCCAAATCTCACCTTGAATCGTAATAATCCCCACATGTCAAGGGCGGGGCCAGGTGAAGATAATTGAATCACGGTAGCAGTTTTCCCCTACACTGTTCTCTTGGTAATGAATAAATCTCATGAGATCTGATGGTTTTATAAGTGGGAGTTTCCCTGCATAAGCTCTCTTGCCTGCCGCCATGTAAGGCGTGACTTTGTGCCTCATTCGCCTGTCTACCATGATTGTGAGATCTCTCCAGTCATGTGCAACAGTGAGGCCATTAAACCTCTTTCCTTTATAAATTACCCAGTCTCAGGTATGTCTTTATCAGCAGCATGAGAACAGACTAATACAATAAATTGATACTGGGGGTAGTGGGGATGCTGCTCTAAAGATACAGAAAAATGTGGAAGCAACTTTGGAACTGGGTAATAGGCAGAGATTGGAACAATTTGGAGGGATCAGAAGAAGCCAGGATAATTCGGGAAAGTTTGGAACTTCCTAGGGACTTGGAGGGCTCAGAAGACAGGAAGATTGGGAAAGTTTGGAACTTCCTGAAGACTTGTTGAATGGCTTTGAGCAGAGTTGTTAGTAAAATGTACAACAAAGTCTAGGCTAAAGTGGTCTCAGATGGAGATAAGGAACTTGTTGAGAACTGGAGTAAAGGTCACTCTTGCTATGCAAAGAGACTGGTGGCATTTTGCCCCTGCCCTAGAGATCTGTGGAACTTTGAACTTGGAGAGATGATTTAGGGTATCTGGAGGAAGAAATTTCTAAGTGGCAAAGTGTTCAGGACGAAGCGGAGTGTAAAAGTTTGGAAAATTTGCAGCCTGATGATGCAGTAGAAAAGAAAAACCCATTTTCTGGGAGGAAAGTCAGGCCTGCTGCAGAAATTTGCATTAAGTAACGAGGAGCTGAATGTTAATGATCAAGACAATGGAGAAAATATCTCCACAGCATATCAGAGACTGCAGCAGCCCCTCCCATTGCAAGCCCAGAGGCCTAGGAGGAAAAACTGGTCTTATGGTCCAGGCCCAGGGCTCCCCACCTGCTCTTTGCAACCTCAGGACATGGTGCCCTGTGTCCCAGCTGCTTCAGCTCCAGGTGCAGCTAAAAGAGACCAAGGTACAGCTTGGGCCATGGCTTCAGTGGGTGCAAGCCCCAAGCCTTGGCAGCTTTCATGTGGTGTTGAGCCTGCAGGTGCACAGAGGTCAAGAGCTAATTAAAACCAAAGGTGAACAGAAGAAATGATAAAATAAGAGTATAAATTATTAAAGTAGAATCTGAAGAAAATTTAATAAAACAAACGCTGATTTTTAAAAAGTGTGTACAATTGATATATTTCTAGGGAGACTGATTAAGAAAAATAGAGAAACTCAAATTACTAACACTAGGTCTGACATAACTAGTATCATAGGGATATTACTACGATTTTCAGACGCTGAAAGGACAGCAAGATACTATGAACATTGCGCCAGTAGATTTGACAGCTTAAATGAAATGAATGAATACTTTGAAGAAACAGAAAGGATTACAAAAAAACTATGCTGTCCAATATCAATTAAAGAAATTGAGCTCAAACTTGTTCTTCCTTGTTTGTGGGAGCTAAGAAAAACTGAGAAGTACAATTGTGGTTATTAGAGGGTGGGAAGGATAGAAGGAGGGGAAGATGGGAAGTGGTCAATTAACAGTTACACCTAGATGAGAGGAATAAGTTCTAGTGTTCTGTAGCACTGTAGAGTGAATACCATTAACAACAATTTAGTGTATATGTGTTACGCTGTTCTCATGTTGCTATAAAGAAACACCTGAGGCTGTGTCATTTATGAAGAAAAGAGGTTAAACTGGCTCATGGTTCTGCAGGCTGTTTAGGAAGCATGGCACTGGCATATGCTTGGCTTCTAGGGAGGCCTCGGGGAACTTTTGCTCATGGCAGAAGGCAAAGCAGGAACACGCACATCACATGTTAAGATTGGGACCAAGAGTTGTAGGGGAAGGTGCTGCACACTTTTCAAAACCAGATTTCGTGTCAACTCAAAATGAGAACTCACTTATCACCAAGGGGATGATGTCAACCCATTCATGAGGGGTCTGCCCCTGTGATACAAATACCCCCCACCAGGCCCCACCTCCAACACTGGAGACCACAGTTCATCATGAGATTTGGAGAGGATACATACTCAAACCATATTAGTATATTTCCAAAAGCTAGAAGAGAGGATTTTGAATGCTCACAATACGAAGAAATGACAAGTGTTCAAGGTGAGGTGAGGGCTATGCTAATTACCGTGATTTGATTATTACACATTGTATACATGTATGGAAATATCACTCTGTATTTCATAAATAGGAATAATTTTTAAGTTTTAACTTAAAAAGGGGAAAAAGATATTGTACTCGTAATAAAAAGACATTCAGGGCCCAAATGGCATCACTGATGAATCCTATTGACCTGCCAAGGTGGAAATGAGTGTCCTTTCAGAAAATGGAGGAGTGGAAACCTCTCATCATTTTATCGCCTTAGCTACCACAACAAGACGAAGACGTCAGTATAAAAGAAAACTACAAACTAATATTCCAAAGGAAATAAATAGGATAAGTGAGATTATCTACAAAAATGCAAGAGTTAACATTAAAGAAATAAATTAATGTAATTTAACATACAGATGGAATAAAGGGAAAACACATAGTATTATCTCAGTATATGCAACTATTGTCTCACATATTTCTAGTAGGAAGTAAAATTAACCACTTTGAAAAACAGTTTAGCAATTACTTTATAAAGTTAGAAATATATCTACATAGGACTCAGTGGTTACATTCCTAGATTTTTATCCAAGAAAAATGAAAATACATGTCTCCTCAAAGACTGATACACACATGTGCATAGCAGCTTGATTCATAATAGCCCCAGCCGGAAGCAATCAAAATGTCCAAAACCAAGGGAACAGCTAAACAAATTATGTTATACACACAGCCAAATGCTACTTAGCAGTAAAAATAAACGAAATACAAATACACAAAATCACATGAATGAATTTCAAAGTATCCTGCTAAGAAAAATAGCATGACATAAAGAGTATATCCTGAGCAGTTTCATTCACATGTACTGTAGTTCTAGAATAGGTGAAAGTAATCTAGCGTCATTGTGGTTGTTTTGTGTTTGGACTATGGATGAAATGACTGTAAGGCAGCATAAAGAAATTTGTCAAAGTGATGGAAATATGGCATATCTTGTTTGTGATAGTGTTTATACCAAATATGCACATATTTGTCAAAACTCATGAAAATATACCCTTAAAATTGCTGTATTTTATTGTATGCAAATTTTACATTAATAAAGTTGATTTCAAAGGACAGCAGCTGCAAAGTTTTGGGGGATTCTCAGTGACCAAAGTTGCATGGTCAAGGTGATACGTGGCTCCTCCCTTCGCACAGTATAGCAAAGCTCTTCTTATTCAGCACCAACCAGCCAAGCAAGTTCTCCAGCCAGGGTGCTGAGATCTTAATGAAACCAGAAGCCAAAAGGTGAGCCTAAGCTGCCCCACAACTGCTTAGTCTGAAAAAAGGCACCAGCACCCCTCCAGAGGTAATCTTCTTAAAGACATAAATTCACAGGAAACACTTTTTGTGGAGTTTCTTCCCTGTTCAGACATTCCTGTAGTGCCTGATTTTTTTTCTCATTCTGAGGTTTTGTTTTATTTTTAATCCTTCTCAGTATGATGATAGATTTATAGGCCGGTAGGGTGGGCAAGTAGCTAGATTAATAAATTAGTTCATTCAGTATGTAACAGACTTAATCAGTCCTAGAACACTGTGTGAGCAAAGGGTAATAAATGGACAAATGGGGAGCCTACGAGATTTTATTAAAAATGCAAGTCGAAGGGAGCCCTAGTTTCCTGTCTTAATGTCACCATTATTCAACCCTCTTTAGGATCATTTGCAAAATATAGTGGCCAGGGAAAGAAAAGCTTTATTTGTGAAACATCAACACTCAGACAAGAATATTTGCACTAAGAAGTGGTAATCTGAGCAATATGAGAGTTGGTGTAGCAGAAAGTCTAGGACATTGTGGTTAGACAAACCTGGGTTTCTTGCCACTCTCCACTTTTTACTTGTTTAATGAATACCGATATTTTGCATGATTGGAAAATAAATGAAGTTGCTTCATGTCTTGTTTTGGAAATCTTATCAAATATAAAAAATTTACAAATCAACATTATTGGAATAGTTAAGTATAAGCAATATACTTTGAATATATTTGCTGCTTAATAATTGTTTATGAAATGAATTTAAAACAATCCACAAAGAGTCAGAGATAAAGATTGTGGTCCAGATACCTCAAAATAATTGAGATTTGTTGAGTAATTGCTCAACTTTCAATATTTTCTAAATGTGAAAAATGCTTCTCTTTGTTAAACTTGACCAGTTTGGTTCATTTACTTGATCAAGTTTCTTAACTTCCTTAGAGCTCATTTTTCACATCTGTAAAAAAGGCAAAGATTACCTAAAGTCCTGCAAAGTGCCCAGAACCATTTTAGTTGTTTGTATTAAGGTTTTTGAATGTAGATAAATGGAGGTAAATAAGTAAGAATTTACTCTGTTTACTTAGCTTGAAATTGACTGGAGGCATGCAGCTCTCTATCTGAACAGTTTCTTATGAGCATTCAAAGGTCAGCTCCTGTTATTATATTATCTTGTGCTAGGACCTTGTCATTGTTACTATTGAGAAAGAGTTGGCCCTACCACTCAGATAACTTAACAGCTCAATGAGATGGTGTTTAATTTTCTTTTTTGCTGATTCTTTCTAGATTTCTTACTTATTAAAAAACAAAAACAAACAAACAAACAAAACCCTGTCTGGCCACCAAACTTTACCAAATTCAGTTAGTAAACTTAAGAGATGATTTGATCCTGCTTACCATTGAGATTCAACTAGTTCCAAAGCTAACAATTGACTGACCAAACTTGCTCAATTAATATCCAAATTGGGCACTGGAGCATTGGATAATATAACATAGATAATTATAAAATTTATCATTGAAATCTGTTTTTTAAAAATATATGTCTATGTAGCTGCCTTCTTGGTTCAGAATTACCTCTCCTCTGTACTTTGGACTTTCAGAAAACTTACGATTTTTAAAAGAAAAAGAGTTATAGTTCTACCTAGGATGTAGAAAATAGAGAGATGGAAGAAATGTTGCTTCCACATTACAAAATTGTTTTGTTTAATCACAAACATATGTGTGTATATCAACATATTATATGTATGATACATATATACATAATATATACCTAAGATATATATATATATACACGTCATATAAATGCTACATATACACACATCTCATGTATTTATGTATAGCCTCACAGATTCACACAAGAATATCTTGTACGAATAGTCTTGTATGAAAGACTCTGAGAGAAAGTGAAAGAGTCTGTGTGAGAATTTTGAAAGACGGCATTCTGAGTCCCCAACTCTGTGGGTTTTACACCTCCTGCTACAATACCTCAGTAACTTACTGAGCAAGTAGGATGACTTTTAGTTAAGGTTTCCTGGAAATAGACAAAGAAGATCTGTGTAAAAGAAGTTCATTAAAGATTACATTTAGGAATGATGCCTGGAAGTAAGGGAGAAGAAAAAGTTGCAATGTGATTAAGTCATTACAGAGGTCTCAGCCAAATCACTGGGCAGCTCTGAAGCTGGAATGGCTTTTTGGTGTTTCAAAATGAGGCAAGTTTCCAGAGCCTTCATATCCTATTAGGACTAGTTGTTGTACCTGCTATGCCCGCAGTGAAGGAGTGTACCTTTCGTGGAAACACAAATCCATTCAGTCTAGGGCAAGCACCAGAGAGGGTAGCAGCTATGCGCCATCAAGCTAAGATTCCGAGACTTTTGATAGCTAAGAGAATGAGTGTTTTACTCCTGAAAGAGAAATCTGGGTGATAAAAGTGATATCCACTACAAGTCATCCCTTGCATTGCTTCCTATAGTAACTTTACTCCATCTGTGTACAGCTTCTGTACGATTCTTATTGATATCATTCATTCATGTGTAAGAGGAAGGTTGGTGACATGAAAGGTTGGTGACCAGCCTTTGCCAGTCTTGAAGCTTTAACTGATCGTCATTAGCTTCCTCCTTTACTATCTTCATCTGCGGCTACTACCTCTACTGGTCTAGGTTGCTCACCTGGTGGGTATGTCCTTCCTCTGGGAACCCAGATCTGTAGATTCACAGAGCCTAAAGTTTTAGAGAAGAAAAGCAAAAATGTCCTGGGTCACTGATAATAAGGACCAGCAGAGACATTCCTACTTCAAGTCTGGTTCCAATACCCAGGTATTCTACCTACAGGGAAGCTAACATTATGTAATGGTTGTATCAGGGTGTAAGTGCATCCTGCAGAATAGCACACAGTACTTGCACAATGGCATCTACTGGTACTTTCAAAAGGCTAATTCATCCAACTATAAAACTGGCAGCTTCTGGGTGGTATGAAGCAGTAGGATCAGTGAATCTCATTGTTCTAAGCCCATAGCAATATCTATACTGCTATGAAGTCAACTGCAAGATCCAAGGCAATGTTTTATAGGATCTCATGTTGTGGGAAAACCCCTTTAAGTTCGCTAAAAAGGAGCTGGCTGGGGTCCTGAACGTAGGAAAGGAAAATTTATATTCACAATAAATGTCAATCCTATTCAAGGTCAAATCATGCCCTCTCAGTGGTTAAAGGTGTCTATTGTAATTAACTTTCCCCAACTCGGTGGTTGATATCCTTAAGAGATGATGCCATATCAGGGAGCACAGTATTGGTCCCAGTTGCTATCGTGTCAGACATTCAGTAGTGGAAGTAGCTAAATAAACTTTGGTAATTTTGAATCTATGCAACTGGACTCGTTCGTAGCCTTCATATCTGCCGCTGTAGATACTCCCTTCAGGCCCTGATGTACCAGCCTTGGAATAGCCACATTCAAAGCCCAGCTGATGCCAACTGTTCAAGTCATTCTGGCTCTTGATGGTTTAGTGCCTCCTATATAGGAGCTGCTCTCTGGTGAGAATTACTATACAATTTGCTATGTACCGGTGCCTACCAGAGAGTACCAAAATGATGGCTTTGTGCCTCCCTTTTCCCTGCTTTGTGAGCAGTAATGTCTACAGTGGTTACACTATGCTTATTTTCCCATGACATCATGGGGAATAGAGAGGTTATATTGTCTGTTGATTTTACAGCTCTAAAACTTAACTCCAGGAGCTGTAAATAAGAAGCTGCCCCCAAGGACCATCGTCTGCACCTGGATGTGATTTAGACTTTAAGCAGATGCTGTACAAATATAGAACTTTTGGAGAGTCTTCAAAAAGGAGAAGTATATTTTAAATATGATACAAACGTAAAATAAATTGTGGGCAGAGAGCAAATTGTGGAGTTTTAAAAACATGTTTATACGTTTTTTGACATGCTCCTTTTGAAGAGTAAAGTTTAATTTCCACCCCTTTTGAGTATGAGCTGGATTTAATGACTCTTTCTTAATGAATGTCTTGCGGTAAAAGTGCTGGTGTGTAAGTCGGGTCATGAAAGACAATATGAAGTCAGCTTCTCTCTTGGATCACTCACACTGGGGGGGGGTCAGCTGCCATTTCATGAAGACATTCAAGCAACCCTATGGTGAGGCCCGTATGGTAAAAAACTGAGCCTTCTGGCCAATGCCAGCAAGGAACTGAGACCTGCTGCCAACAGTCACATTAGTAATCATAGAAATGGATCTTGCAGCGCTAGTTAAGTCTCCAG
>NW_012118932.1:7131995-7133312 GCF_000951035.1 Colobus angolensis palliatus | reverse complement strand
AGAAAAACAATTCCTAAGCCTCCGCAATTGCATTTATGTGAGCGATCTGTAAGCTAGTTACTCAGAGCACAAGAAAAAAAAGGAAAGCACTTATATCTTATTTTTGTTATGTGGCAGAAATGTAAGACATTTATCTTCAGAGCTATATTTTTCCTGGGAACAAACACAAGCTAGAATGTACCTAAAGACTTTTTCTGCTTGTGGCAAAGTGAATAATGACTTCTTTGTACTATGTAATGTTGGGATCAAAAGAATCATTCTTGTAAAGATTATGTGTATAGGCTGAAAGAGCAATGCTACGTGATAAATCAGTGAAGGCATTTTTTCCAGAGATTGAGATAAAGAGGCCTAGGTAGTTCAAATTCAGTTTTAATCATCTTATAATATAGGGGTGGAACTTGGAGTCACCTGGAATATTAGCACAGTCACTTGTTCATTTGCCTGAAAAATCAGGTTTCATGCAAACCTTTGAAAGTGCTATATTGGTAGTCAACTCATAGAATTATTCTTTACATGACTATTGTGCTGACAATTCTATGTGACTGGTTTAAGTGAATTAGAGAGAAACTAAATTATTACTTTTTTAATATCCAGCTTTATATTTTTCCACAGATGTAAATGTTCTCTTGGTTTTTATTACTCAGTGATGCCACAGTGGTCTCTTTAAGTAGTTTAGACCATAGATATTATATTTAAAAATATATTGGCATGTATTGACCACTGTGTGTGTATGTGCAAACATGTACATGGTTCTGTGTCTATATTCCAGATACAGCTAACATGATCTTCCATCATCTAAAGCTACAGCTCAGAGCATAGCGTTTCCCTTGTGATTATTGAATCCAGAGTACAGACATGGGTAAAAACAAAATCTGTAAGGAAAAGGTAGCAAACTAATAAGCAAATCAAAACGTGGGAAAAAATGCTCACATTCCTTCCTCAGCTCCCATGGCTTATAGCCGTAGGAAATAAGAAAATATGTACAGCTGATCTTTGAACAACATGGATTTAAACTCTGTGTGTCCATTTATATATGGATCTTTTTTTCAATAATTATATTAGAAAAAATTTGGAGATTTGTAAACAATTAGAAAAAGCAATTAGAAAAAAGTATACAACCTGGAAATACTGAAAAAATTAAGAAAATGTATGTCATGAATATATAAAATATATGTGGATACCCATTCACTACCATAAAAAAATACATTATAAAAAGTTAAAATTGGCCGGGCGCGGTGGCTCAAGCCTGTAATCCCAGCACTTTGGGAGGCCGAGACGGGCGGATCACGAGGTCAGGAGATCGAGACCATCCTGGCT
>NW_012118932.1:7101215-7130221 GCF_000951035.1 Colobus angolensis palliatus | reverse complement strand
GCCCGTCTCGGCCTCCCAAAGTGCTGGGATTACAGGCTTGAGCCACCGAGCCCGGCCCAAACACGACATTTCTAATTCAATCTCTAGATCAGGAGGTCATAAAGAACTTTAAGGCTCATTACACACAGTACCCTATGGAAAGAATTGTCAGTGCTTTGAAAGAGAGTACTGATAGATAGAAGATCATGTAAGTCTGGAAGTGTTACACCATTGAAGATGCCATCATTATTATAGAAAAAGCTGTGAAGGCCATCAGGTCTAAAACAGTAAATTCCTGCTGGAGAAACTGTCCTGATGTTGTGCAAAACTTCACAGGACTTACGACAGCCAATCAAGAAAATCATGAAAGAGTTTGTGGATATGGCAAAAAAGGGTGAAGGGTGAAGAGTACAATCTTCAAGAAATTCAAGAGCTAATAAGAGAGGACTTAACAGGAGACAACTTGATAAAGATGAGTGCTCGTTAACCAGTGCCAGGAAATTAGAAAGAAGTACAGGAAGCAATGCCAGGAAACTGACATTAGACAATCTAGCAGAAGGGCTATGATTATTCAAGATTTTTTTATTTCTTTGATGATATGGACCTTTCTATAATATGGGCACTAAAACTAAAGCAAATGGTGGAAGGATTGGCACCAAACAGAAACATTTTAGAGAAATGAAACACAAAACGTCAGGCAGAAATTTTGATGTATTTCTGTGAAGTTCCAACCAAATGTGCCTGCCTCTCCTGCCTCCCCTTCCACCTCCTCTACGTCTTCTGCCTCTGCCAGCACTGAGTCAGTAAGACCAACCCCTCTACTTCCTCTTCCTTCTAAGCCTACTTAAGGTGAAGATAATGAGAATACAGATATTTATGTTAATCTCCTTCCAATTAATAAATAGTCAATATATCTTCTTTCTTATAATTTTCTTAGTAACATTTTCCTAGCTTACTTTATTGTAAGAGTACAGTATATAATGCATATACAAAATATGAATTAATTGGCTATTATGTTACCAGTAAGATTTCCAGTCAACAGTAGTCTATTAGTAGTTAAATTTTGGGGCACTCAAAAGCCATATGTGGATTTTCAGCTAGGGGGATGGATTGATACCCCTAACCCCACGATCAAGGTTCTACTGTACTCTAGTGACAATTCAGAAGAGGTTTATCATTCTCTCTACCACGTTTTTAAAAATATTTTTCTTCTTATTTTTCTGTGTATCTCTTTAAAATATCTTTCACTTTTCCACCCATGATTCTTTCACACTCTACTCCTGGTCTTCCCAAAATACTCAACTTCTCTTCTTAACTAGACCGATATAAACAACACATTAATAGGCGTACTCGTCAATAACCATCAGTTATTAAGTGCTTTTTATATGCCAGGCATAGTCCTAATAATTTTGCATGAATTTATTCATTTTCTTCTTATAATATTTCTATAAGAAAGGTATTAATACTATCTCCATTTTACTGATAAGGAAGCATTGGAAGTTTAAGTAGTTTATCCAAGGTCACACAGCTAGTGAGTGACAGAGCCAACCTTTCTGCCTCTATAACGCCTGCTTTTATCCTTGACATCATTTCGCATACTTGTTTTCATGTACGTTGTACCCTCACTGTAATGACATTGTGTGTTCTTTGTTTATAATTTTAACAGTAGATGACTAGTGAAATAGTCACATTAGGCTACTAAAAACTACTGTCCAGTTTCAGTCCATTTTTAAAAACCACACATACATATATAATTTTTATGTTTTATAACTATTTTATGTAAAATCTTTTTTTATAATTATATTATGTATTAAATAAACCCTGGCCCTCAGACTTGAGTTTAATTACAAACATATACTTTTGACCTTTGTTTTAAAGGATCAAATGTTATGATAGCAAATTAGAACATGAAGTTGGTTGGAAAAGTAAAATATGCTGAATCAAATACTCGACTTTGGGTTTGTGCTTTGGACCCCATGACTGAATAAATGGATAGTTGTGGATTGAGGATGGAAAAAGCCTGATCCACATTGATTTTATCACTCTTTGTCTTGTACTTGTACCTCTACTTTCTAAGTATTTGTAATAAATTTAATATATTATACTGATGAAGGCAGGTTAATTTACTGCCTTAGTATCACAGAAAGGCACTGTCCTTCACAATATGACAGTAGGTAAGGTAGCATAGGGCAAGGAATAAAATCTGTATCTTTACTTTTTTAATTTAATTTTTGTGGGTACATAGTAGGTGTATATACTGATACAATTTAGCTCTATGTCCCCACCCAAATCTCACCTTGAATTGTAATAATTCCTATTCTGGGGCTGAACCAGGTGTTGATAATTAAACCATGGGGGAAGTTTCTCTGGTGCTGTTCTTGTGATAGTGAGTGAGTTCTTGAAAGATTCGATGGTTTAATAAGGGGCCTCCCCCTTCACTTGGCACCCAACCTCTCTCCTGTTGACTTGTGAAGAGGTGCCTTCTACCCTGATTGTAAGTTTCCTGAGGCCTTTCCAGCCATGCAGAACTGTGAGTCAATTAAAACATTTTTATATAAATTACCCAATCTCCAGTATTTCTTCATAGCAGCATGAGAATGGACTAATAAAGTAAATTGGTACCAGGTAGTAAGGCACTGCTGTAAAGATATCTGAAAATGTGGAAGTGACTTTTGGAACAGGCAGAGGTTGGAACACTTCAGAGGGCTCAGAAGAAGACAGGAAGATGTGGAAAATTTTGGAACTTTCTAGAGACTTATTGAATGGCTTTGACAAAAATGCTGATAGTAATATGGAGAATAAAGTCTACACCAAGATGGTCTCAGATAGAGATGATGAACTTCTTAAGAACTAAAGCAAAGGTGACTCTTGCTATGCATTAGTAAAGAGACTGGTGGCACTTTGTCCGTGCCCTAGAGATGTGTGGAACTTTGAACTTGTGAGAGATGATTTAGGATATCAGTGGAAGAAATTTCTAACTGGCAAAGTGTTCAATAGGAAGCAGAGCATAAATGTTTGGAAAATTTGCAACCTGGCCATGTGATAGAAAAGAAAAACCTTTTTCTAAGGAGAAATTCAAGCCCTCTGCAGAATTTTGCATAAGTAACAAGAAGCTGAATGTTATTCACCAAGACAATGGGGAAAATGTCTCCCGGACATATCAGAGAACTTCACAGCAGCTTCTCCCATGACAAGTCCGGAGGCCTAGGAGGGAAAAAATGGTTTTGTGAGCCTGGCCCAGGGACCCCCTTCCTCTATGTTGCCTCGGGACATGGTGCCCAGCGTCCCAGCTGCTTCAGCTCCAGCCATGGCTAAAAGGGATCAATGTACCACTCAGGCCATTACTTCAGAGGGTGCAAGCCCCCTTGTGTGTACACAGAACACAAGAATTGAGGTTTGGGAACCTCTGCCTAGATTTCAGAGAATGTATAGAAATGCCTGGATGTCCAGGCAAAGTTTGCTGCAGAGACAGAGCTCTCATGGAGAACCCATGCTAGGGCAGTGCAGAAGGGAAATGTGGTGTTGGAGCCCCCAAACAGAGTCCTACTGGGCCACTGCCTAGTAGAGCTGTGAGGAGAGGGCGGCCGTCCTCCAGACTCCAGAATGGTAGATCCATCAACAGCTTGCGCAGTATGCCTGGAAAAGTCACAGGCACTCAATGCCAGTTCACGAAGGCAGCTGAGAGAGGAGCTGTACCTTGCAAAGCCACAGAGGTGGAGTTGCCCAATGTTGTGGGAGCCCACTTCTTGCATCTGGATGTGAGACATGGAGTCAAAGGGGATCATTTTGGATCTTTAAGGTTTAACGACTGCCCAGTTAGATTTTTGGACTTACATGGGGCCTGTAGCCCTTTTGTCTTGGCCAATTTATCCCATTTGGAATGGGTGTATTTAACCAATATCTATGCCCTTGTTGTATCTAGAAAGTAACTAACTTTCTTTTGATTTTACAGGCACATAGGCAGAAGGAACTTGCGTTGTCTCAGATGAGACTTTGACTTGGACGTTTGGGCTAATGCTGGAATAAGTGAAGACTATGGGGGACTGTTTGGAAGGCATGATTATGTTTTGAAATATGAGAATATGAGATTTGAGAGGGATCAGGGGTGGAATGATATGGTTTGGCTCTGTGTGCTCACCCAAATCTCACCTTGAATTATAGTAATTCTTACATGTCAGCGGTGAGACCAGGTGGAGATCATTGAATCATGGGAGTGATTTCTCTCATGTTTTTCTCCTGATAGTAAGTTCTCATGAGATATGATGGTATTACAAGGGCCTCTTCATCACTCGGCACTAATTCTCTCTCCTACCACCCTATGAAGAGTTGCCTTCTACCACGACTGTAACCATGTGGAACTGTGAGTCAATTAAACCTCTTTTTAAAATAAATTACCCAGTCTCAAGTATTTCTTCGTAGCAGCATGAGAACAGACTCATACATACATCTATGGAGTGCATGAGGTATTTTGATACAGGCATACAATGAATAATTAGCACATCAGGGTAAATGAGGTATCCATCATCTCAGGCATTTACACTTGACGCCACAAACAATCCAAGTATATTCTTTTAGTTATTTTTAAATGTACAATAACTTATTGTTGGCTGTAGTCACTCTGTTGTACTGTCAAATACTAGATCTTATTCATTCCATCTAACCATATTTTCAGACCCATTAACTATTCCTTTTTCTTCCCTGCATACTGCCCTTTTCAGCCTCTGGGAACCACCCCAAAAGCAAAATACTAATATTAATACTACTACTACTAATAATAATAATTCATTTTATAGGAATGTACAACAAACATTTGATTATTTTTCTTGTGTTGGAAATGTTTGTTTTTTCTTCTTTCGGTACAATTATAAATAGAGTTGTAATAAACATAATCAGTAAATAAATACAGGGGAAAAAACTGCATCTTCATCCCATTAGGCTGGGATTAATTAATTTATTTATTTATTTTTAGTGACAGAATCTGTCACTCAGACTAGAGTGCAGTGTTGTAACCATAGCTCTCTCTAATCTTGAACTCCTGAGCATAAGTTATCCTCCTCCCTCAGCCTCCTGACTGGCTAGGACTACAGGTGTGCATCACTGTGCCTGTCTATTTTTTTTAAATTTTTTGTAGAAACAGTGCCTTGATATGTTGCCCAGGTTGATTTTGAACTCTTGGCCTCAAATGATCCTCCTGCCTTGGCATCCCAAAGTGCTGGGATTACAGGCACATGTCACCATGTCGAGCCTAGACCTGGAATTAAATTATCATTTTCTCTTTTACAAATCAGGCAAATTGGACAGAGTCTTATCAATAATTTTGTCTTTGTTTCCATATCCATGTGTGAATCAAAACTTCTGATTATATCTTATATAAATAGCTTTGAAAAGTATAAGTGCTAAGTGTGCAATATAAAATTTAGTTTTATGTTCAAACATGGAATAGCAATTTACCTACTGATTTCTCTTTTACAAAATTTGAGGACACTACATTTAATTTTCTTGATTTTAATTTTTATTCATCATTATATTATTAGGCAACTATCTTGGGTGAAACCATCATTCTCAATCGAGGTAATAGGAAAAGCCACTGTAGTTGTCCAAATGCCTCCAATTGCCCTGGTGCTTAACTTACTTCTTTGGGCCAGAGGAAATTCTTTACTAAAATATGAAGTCAGCAGATTTCAGTAATATACTGTGAATCCAAAAAAAGATCAGATTAGAAGGGTTTAAGACAGTTTTAATTACACAGAGTGGGGACGCCTTCATAAACCCAAAGTCAAGGTTATGCTCCCCTTTGGTTTCCTCATTTGCTCTTCATCTGATAGAATCTTAATTTTTAAGAAGATAAAATAAGCTCAGAGATATAAAACACCAGAAGCATCATATCTAGGGAGCCCCCTTCAGGATTGCAGAACGTGCAATCTTAGAAATCAGTGGAATCCACAGAGCAAAATATTAAAATAAATAATAGAGGACAGTAAGCTTGCTCAAAACAGTGTCAACTTAGACAAATTAATGATCTACTGGAAAATGCAATTTTTCAAAGGTGGCATGTAATTAAAAAGAACTTCTCAAATGGTAATAAAATTATAAACTTTTTATGAGTAAATATTACTGAAAGATATTCAAGGTGCTTATGGATAAAATCTAATTCAATAGAAATAGATAAAATAGTACATCAATGACATATCTATATAATGTTCATGGATGGATAGGAAAACACTCTATACAAATATGTTAATTCTTTTAAAATTAATTTATAAACAATAAATCACAAATCAGAATACTGATGAAATTTATATGGAAATGGAAAAAGTCAATATGAGCTAAGAAAACTTTGAGTAACACACATAATGTGGGGAGATTTTACTTATGTAAACATCAATATTTATTGCAAATTTAAGTAATAAAATTGGGTGTTCTTGGTACAAGTATAGAAAATAAACAATGAAAGATAATAGATAATAAAAAACATCTGTATATGTTACATATGTGTGTATAACATATATATGTAATGGCATATGACAGGAATGGCATTTAAAATCAAGCAGAAGAGGATATATCAGTTTGGAAATAATTAAATAGCTACAAGTATGAAAAGAATTAGATGTATAACTTGCCCCCACACCCACACAAAGACACACATTTCCAGATGGATTAAGTAGCCACATGTTATAAACAAAAATTTAAGCATTTAAAAGGAAATAAAAGGATGCTTATGAGTTGTTCCAGGAAAGTTTTCTTACACTAGACTTAAAACCACTAATAACAATGATAAATCGCCAATATGTTTGAATTAATCAAACACAATAACTTTACATAACAAAGCACTCCATAGAAAAACTTGGAAAGAAGTTCAGACTGGGAGAATTTATTTTCATCAATATCTCCAATAGCTTTTTTTAATAATTCCAGGAAATAAACTACAGAAAGAAAATAATCCAATGTAAAGTTGAGTGAAGATCAAAGCAACAGATTTCTGATGTGGCTGTTTAAAAAGCTGTATTTTTGCATAAGAAGTTGTCCCAAAACAAATTGCTTAAAATAATAAGCAATTATTTATCATGTCAATCTTTTCCTTGGTCTGGAATTTGTAAGTGTCTTAGCTGAGTGGTTCTGGCGCAGTGTCTTTCTTGAGGTTTCAGGCAAGACACCAACCAGGCCTAGAGTCATCTGAACGTTGACCAGGAATGGAAGATCTACTTTAAGTTGGCTCATCCATGTGGCTATTGGAAGAAAGCCTCAGTTTCTTGCTAGTTCTTGGCAAGAGGTGTCCATGGTTTGCTGTTTATCATCAAAAAGTCTCAGTTTTTGTCCATATAGCGTCACATGCTGCTTGAGTGGACTCAGTATGTGGCAGTTGCTTCTGTCCCCCTCTCCTTGCCACCAGGGGGAACCAAGATAGCATGCAAGCAGGAAACTGCGGTGACAGATAGGGCCTAGTCTATGAAGGAGCATAACTTTCTCTACTTTTCTATTAATAAAGAGTGAGTCACAAAGTCCAGCACATCCTCAAGGGGAGCAAAATTATGCTCTATCTTTTAAACGGTGTGCCGAACACTTTGTAGACACATTTTTAACCCACTCCGATAAAGATGCCATAAAGTCCATAGACTTAATGAAATATGCACCACCTTAATAGTAATCAAAAAGTAAAAAATTAATGACATAAGAAAATACCATTTCATATTTACCAGCTTAGCAAAAGTTTAAATCTCTGAAAATAGTAATTGATGAGAGGAGTGCAGAATATCTTACTATTGTAGAGATAGAAATTTTAGACAACAATTATTAAAGTTTTAAAACAACATGCTTTATGACCAAGCGATTGCTGTTCTAGATATACACCTAAAAAATTCTAATATAAGCGATCAAAAGTAATAAGTGGCTGGGTGCAGTGGCTCATGCCTGTAATCCCAGCACTTTGGGAGGCCGAGGCGGGTGGATCACGAGGTCAGGAGATCAAGACCATCCTGGCTAACATGGTGAAACCCCGTCTCTACTAAAAATACAAAAAATTAGCCGGGCATGGTGGCAGGCGCCTGTAGTCCCAGCTACTCAAGAGGCTGAGGCAGGAGAATGGCCGGAACCCGGGAGGCTGAGCTTGCAGTGAGCCAAGATCGCACCACTGCACTCAGCCTAGGCAACAGTGTGAGACTCTGTCTCAAAAAACAAAAAAAAGTAATAAACTTATTACGACGTTGTTTATAATAGCAAAAATGAAATAATCTAAATGGACAATAATAGGAGAACAAATAAATTAATACTAATATATCTACATGTGTTATTATAATACAAATATAGGAATCAATGAGTCAGCTTATTTTTATCATTTTTTTCTTTTTCAGCTTTTGAGGTTCAGCGGTGCATGTGCAGGTGTGTTAAATGGGTAAATTGTGTGTTGCTGGGGTTTGGAGTACAAATGATTTCATTACCCAGGAATTGAGCATAATATCCAGTAGGTATTTTTAACCCTTGCCCTCATCTCCCCCTCCACCATCAAGTAGGTGCTGGTATCTATTGTTGCCCTGTTTATGTACATGTGTACTCAATGTATAGCTCCCACTTGTAAGTGAAGACATCTGATATTTGGTTTTCTGTTTCTGCATTAACTCACTTAGGATAATTTTCTCCATGTCCATCCATGTTGCTGCAAAGGACATGATTTCACTTTTTTTAAGGCTGCATACTATTCCATAGTGTATGTGTAGTACATTTTCTTTATCCATTCCACCAATGGTGAGCATCTAGTTTGATACCATGCATTTGCAAATGCAAATAGGGCTACAAAGTAAGGAACATACACATGCATGTGCCTTTTTGGTACAACAATCTATATACCTTTGGGTATATACCCAGTTATGGGATTGCTGGGTGAAATGGTAGTTATGTTTTAATTTCTTTGAGTAATCTCCAAACTGCCTTCCACAGTGGTTGCACTAATTTATAATTCTGCCAGCAATGTATAAATATTCCCTTTTCTCTGCAACCTTGACAATATTTGTTATTTTTTGACTTTTAATACTAACCATTCTGACTTGTGTGAGCTGGTATTTTGTTGTGGTTTTGATTTGCATTTCTCTAATGATTAACGATGGTGGGCTTCTTTTTTTTTTTGAGATGGAGTCGTGCTCTGTCACCAGACTGGAGTGCAGTGGCGTGGTCTCTGCTCACTGCAACCTCCACCTCCCGGGTTCAAGCGATTCTCCTGCCTCAGCCTCCTGAGCAGCTGGGAATAGAGGCACACACCACCGTGCCCAGCTAATTTTTGTATTTTTAGTCGACACGGGGTTTCACCATATTGGCCAGGCTAATCACAAACTCCTGACCTCCTAATCCACCGCCTCAGCCTCCCAAAGTGCTGGGATTACAGGCGTGAGCCACTGCGCCCGGCCCACTTTTTTATATGATGTCGTCCATGTGTATGTCTTTCTTTGACAAGTGTCTATGTCCCTTGCCCATTCCTTAATGGGGTGGTTTGTTTGTTGCTTGTTGATTTAAGTTCCTTATAAATTATGGATGTTAGACCTTGTTGTGTGCACAGCTGCAAATATTTTCTCCAACTCCGTAGGTTGTCTGTTTACTCTGTTGATAGTTTTGTTTTGCTGTGCAAAGCCTTTTAGTTTAATTAGAGCTCACTTGTCAATTTTTGTTTTTGTTGAGATTGCTTTTGGGGACTCCATCATGAAATCTTTGTCAAGGCCTATGATCTGGTTTGGCTCTGTTCCCTCGCCCAAATCTCATGTTGAATTGTAATTCCCAGTGTTGGAGGAGGAACCTGGTGGGAGGTAATTGGATCATAGGGGCAGATTCCCCCTTTGCTGTTCTCATGATAGTGAGCAAGTTCTCATGAGATCTGATGGCTTAAAAGTGTGTGGCACTTTCCCCTTCTCTCTCTTTCTCTCCTCCTCCACCATGGTAAGATGTCCTAGCTTCCCCTTTGCCCTCCACCATAATTGCAAGTTTCCTAATGCCTCTCAGCCATGCCTCCTGTAGAGCCTCCAGAAATGTGAGGAAATTACACCTTTTTCTCCATAAATTATCCAGTCTCAGGTATGTCTTTATAGCGGTATGAGAATGGACTAATACAGTCAATTGGTACCAGAGAAGTGGGGCATTGTTATAAAGCTACCTAAAAATGTGAAAGCAGTTTTGGAACTGGATAACAGACAGATGGGAACAGTTTGGAGGGCTCAGAAAAATACAGCAAAGTAAGGAAAAGTTTGGAACTTCCAAGAGACTTACTGGATGGTTTTGACCAAAATGCTGATAGGGATATGGACAATGAAGGCCAGTCTGAGGGGGTCTCTGATGGAGATGAGGAACTTATTGAGAACTGGAGTAAAGGTCACTTTGGCTGTGCTTTAGAAGAGACTGGCAGCATTGTTCCCCTGCTCTAGGGATCTGTAGAACTTTGAACTTGAGACAGATGATTTAGGATACCTAGAGGAAGAAATTTCTAAGCAACAGAGCATTCAAGATGTGGCCTGGCTGCTTCTACATGCCTATGCTTATTTGCATAAGCTAATAAATGACCTGAAACTGAAACTTATAATTAAAAGAAAAGCAGACCATAAAAGTTTGAAAAATTGTCAGACCTGCCATGTGGTAGGAATAACAAACAAACAAACAACAACAATAAAAACACTTTTTTTCTGGGGAAGAATTCAGGAAGGCTGCAGAAATCTACATAAGTAAACAGGAGTCAAACGTTAATAGCCCAGAAAATGGGGAAAATGCCTATAAGAAATTTCAGAGACCTTCATGGCAGCCCCTCCCATGATAGGCCTGGAGGTCTAGGAGGGAAAAATGGTTTCATCCACTAAGCCCAGAGCCCTGCTTCTTATGCAGCCTTGGGACATGGCATTCTATATCCTGGTCACTCCAGCTCCAGCTGTGGCTAACAGGGGCCAAGGGAATTGTTTCAGAGGATGCAAGCCCCAAGCCTTGGCAGGTTCCACACTGTGTTGGGCCTGCAGGTGCACAGAAGGCAAGAGTTGAGGTTTGGGAACTTCTGTCTAGATTTTAGAGGATATATGGAAATGCCAGGATGTTCAGGCAGAATTCTGCTACAGGGACTGAACCCCTATGGAAAACCTCTACTAGGGCAGTGTGGAAGGAAAATGTAGGGCTAGAAACCCCACCCCCTACAGAGTA
Organism: Colobus angolensis palliatus; assembly: GCF_000951035.1. Lineage (NCBI taxonomy): Eukaryota > Metazoa > Chordata > Mammalia > Primates > Cercopithecidae > Colobus > Colobus angolensis. Next base: position 7,119,085 of record NW_012118932.1, on the reverse strand, counting down.
CCCACTGAGGCATTACTTAGTGGAGCTGTGAGAAGAGGGCCACCATCCTGCAGACCCCAGAATGGTAGATCCACTGACAGTTTGCGTTGTGTGCCTGGAAAAGTTGCAGGTTCTCAAAACAAGCATGTGAAAGCAGCCATCACAGGTGTACTCTACAGAGCCACAGAGGCAGAGCTTCCCAAGGCCTTGGGAGCCCACCCTTTGCATCAGCATGTCTTGGATGTGATACATGAAGCCAAAGGAGATTATTTTGGAGATTTAAATTTTAATGACTGGCCTGCTAGGTTTTGGACTTGCATGGGCCTGTAGTCCCTTTGTTTTGACCAGTTTACCCATTTGGAATGAGAGCATTTACCCAATGCCTGTACCACCATTGTATCTTGGAAGTAACTAACTTGGTTTTTTTTTTTTTTTTTTTTTTTTTTTAATAGGCTCATAGGTAGAAGAGACTTGCTTTGTCTCAGATGAGACTTTGGACTTGAACATTTGAGTTAATGCCAGAATGAGTTAAGACTTTGGGACTGTTGAGAAGTCATGATTGTGTTTTGAAATGTGAGAAGGACATGAGGTTTGGAAGAAGCCAGGGGCAGAATGACATAATTTAGTTCGGTGTTCCCACCCAAATATCATGTTGAATTATAATTCCCAATGTTGGGGGAGAGACCTGGTGGGAGGTAATTGGATCATGGGAGTGGACTTCCCCCTTGCTGTTCTCATGATAGTGAGTGAATTCTCACCACAGTGAGTGAATTCTTACAAGATCTGAAGGTTTAAAAGTGTATGGCACTTCCCCTTTCTCTCTTTCCTGCTCTGCCATGGTAAGACATGCTTGCTTCCCCTCTGCCTTCTGCCATGATTGTAAGTTTCCTGATGCCTCCCAGCCATGTTTTCTATTAAGCCTTCAGAACCATGAGTCAATTAAACCCTTTTTATCTATAGATTGCGCAATCTCCAGGTATGTCTTTATAGCAGCATGAGAGTGTACTAATATGGCCTGTATCTACAATGGCATCCATAGGTTTTATTCTAGGGTTTTTGTAGTTTTACAAGTCACACAAGTCTATTTAAGTCTTTAATCTATCCTGAATTACTTTTTGTGCTTGGTGTTATAAAAGATTCCAGTTTCGATCTTCTGCATATGGCTAGCTAGTTATTGCAGTACCATTTATTGAATGAGGAGTCCATTCCTATTGCTCATGTCTGCCAACTTTGTTGAAGATATTTTAGTTGTAGGTGTGGAGATTTTTTTTACAGGTCTCTATTCTATCCCATTGGTCTATGTGTCTATTTTTGTACCAGTACAATGCTTTTTTGATTACTGTAGCCTTCTAGTATAGGTTGAAGTCAGTTAGTGTGGTGCCTCCAGTTTTGAACTTTTTGCTGTGGATCATTTTGGCTAGGCTCTTTTGTGGTGCCACGTGAACATTAGAATAGTTTTTTTCCTAATTCCATGAAGAATGTTTTTCGTGGTTTCATAGAAATAGCATTAAATTTCTAAACAGCTTTGTGTAGCCATTTTAATAATATTGATTTTTTGCATCCATGAGCATGAATATTTTTCATTTGTTAGTGTGATCTCTGATTTCTTTCAGCAGTGTTTTTGAATTCTCATTGAGGAGATATTGCAGCTTCCTGGTGAGTTGTATTCCTAGATACTTTATTCTTTTTATGGCTATTTTCAGTTGTGTCTCTGCCAGTTCTTGGTATCAGAATGACGCTGGCCTCATAGAATGAGTTAGGGCAGAGTCCTTCCTCCTCAATTATTTGGAAACATTTTAGTAGCATTGGTATCAGCTCTTCTTTATACATCTGGTAGAAGTTGGCTGTGAGTTCATCTGGTCTAGGACTTTTCTTTATTGGTAGCTTTTTTATTAGTGATTCAATTTCAGAACTTGTTATGGTCTGTTCAAGGTTTCAATTTCTTCCTGGTTCAATCTTGGGAGATTGTATGCTTGCAGAATTTGTGTATTTCTTCTAGATTTTCTAGTTGCTGTGCGTAAAGGTGCTCATAATAGTTTCTGATGATTTTTTTGTATAGTTTGTGAGGCCAGTAGTAATGCCCTCTTTGTCATTTCTAATTGCATTTATTTGGATCTTCTCTCTTTTTTCTTTATTAATCTAGTTAATGGTCCAGCTGATGTAGAGAGGCAAGCCCAAAAGTGTATCTTAGCCCACAAGGTTCTTGGCTTTGCCCAGGAAATAATTCAATGGCAAGCCAGAGACTGAAGAAAACAGCTTTATTGAATAGGCAGTGTTACACCTTTGGCAATGTTACAGCTCCTTGACTGCTCCTGCAGAGCAGGACTACTCCATAGGCAGAGAGAAATAACTTTCAGGGCAGTTTTGCAGTCATATTTACACCCACCTTTAATGGCAAGCATACTAAGGTGTGGTTTACGCAGAAATTTCTAGGAAAGTGGCAATAATCATTGGGTTATTGCCATGAAAAGGAGTGGTAACTCCCAGGTGTTGCCATGGCAGTGGTAGGTTGACATGATACACTGGTGGGTGTGTCTGGTTGAAAGTGGTTTTCACCACAGTCCATTTTTAGCTAGTCCTAAATCTGGTCTGGTGTCTGAGTCCTACCTCTAGAGTCAAGTCCTGTTTTCTACCCCATTTCCCCCTCAGAGATTAGAAACTCTTCATTAATCTTATGGGGGCTTCAGAAGGGCAGAGATCCATCTTCTGTGACTGCTTTCTGTTGAGTTTATGGGGATATACCCTGCCTGGCACTGGGGGAGTAAACATCTCTGAATGCCTGATCAAAGGGGCTCAGAGACAGGATGCTTTGATCCTCCTTGTCAACAAGCGGGATGGGTTGGAAGCCTTGCGCCAGCCTTGTTTTTATGGGGAACTATTGTAACCCGGAAGACACAAACTTTACTAAGAGGTTGAACAAGCAAGTGCAAAGAATATTAGTATGACAAGGCAGCTATCAAACGTCCTCAGAGAGGTAAGAACCAGGTGCAGCAAGAAGATAAAAAGTCAAGGTTCTATTCCCACCCAGGGCATCACGTTACCACTTCTGGCTGAGTGATGATTCTTTTAAATAAGCAGTGGAGGTCCTTCAAAGACTCATAGATGTAGGTCGTGACGTCCTCCTTTCGTGCCTACAGCTCATACAAAACAGGTTTAATATTGGACTGGTGTACCCAACTAGTTAATCGGTGAAGTTTAACAGCAGTGGGATATTGAACAACACAGTATAGGGGCCCTTCCGTTTTGGTTGTAATTGATCTTCAGAGTATTCTTCTTTCCAAGATTTTAGCAAGATTGAATCTCCTGGTTGAATAGAGGGTTACTTCTTTCCCTTGTGCGAGGGGGCAATATTTTGTTTCCATATGCATGGAGGGCCTTTTGAACCTGGTCTAAGTTGATAATATGGGTGAGCATTCTCTGTGTCTCCTCATCAAGTGGGAGGTCTGAAGGTAAATAGGGCCTCCCATAAATCATCTCAAATAGACTAAGTTTTAGAGTTACCTTTGGGGCAATCCTTATGCATAAAAGGGGTACGAGCAGGAGAGAAACCCAGGCCACTGAAATCTCCTGACAGAGTTTTGCTAATGTCCTTTTGAAAACATGATTAGCTTTTTCTACCTTACCTGAGGATTGAGGTCTCCAGGAGAAGTGAAGTTAATAGGTGATGCCTCAGGTTGAAAATACCTGCTGGGTCACTTTAGCTGTGAAGGAGGTCTGTTATCACTCTGCTGGCATTTAGGTAATCCAAACCTTGGGATGATCTCTTGAGTAAAAGTTTGGACACTTGTAATGCCTCCTCTGACCTCGTGGGGAAAGCCTCAGTCCACCCAGGGAAAGTATCTATAAATACTAGCAAATATTTTAGTCCCCTGTAAGGTGGCATCTGAGTAAAATCTATTTGGTAGTCTTTCCCAAGGCATGTCTCCTGATGTTGCACAGGTTAGAGTAGAAGTGGGGTATGGGGTGGCTTCCTGGGTTATTACGGGCACAAAGTTCGCATGCCCTGGTTACCCTCTTTACAGTCTGGAATAATTTCCTTCCTAAAAATATTTGAGAAACCGATTTGAACAGGGAGTCCCATCCCAAAAGTGAGGAGTAATGGAAATACATAACCATATTCCATCACTCAGGCTTGGGAAGAAGACGAAGACGTTTGTTGCTTCCTCATAACCATTCCAAGGGAATCTTTTGTAAGCCTCTCTGTTCTGCTCATTTACTTTCCTGAGGGCTATAGTATGGTACTGCTGACGTGGTTGGAGTGCCTGGCATTAGTGCGGAGGCCTGTAATACTGGTGTTTCTTTAGCTGTGGCCTTAGCTGCTCTGTCTGCCAGAGCATTTTCGTGGACATATTAGGTGTCTCACTTTTGATGCCCCTTGCAGTGAATAACCACTACTTCCTTTGGGAGCTGAACAACATCTACAGTTTTCAAGATCTCAGAGTGATGTTTTATGGGGAATCCCTTAGTTGTTAGTAGTCCCCTTTCTCTCTATATAGCAGCATGAGCATGGAGCATGAGGAATGCATACTGAGAGTCAGTATATATATCGACTCTTAAGTCTTTTCCCAATTGGAGGGCCCTGATTAAAGCAATTAGTTCTACCTTTTGAGTAGAATTCTGAGAAGGCAAAGCTTTTGCCTTAATGATCACTTGCTGGCTAACTACTGCATAACCTGCCTTTCTTGCTTTCTTATTCACAAAGCTACTCCCATCTGTAAACCACTCCACATTGGCAGGGGCTATCTGGGGCTCATCTTTGGGGTCAGGCTTGCTAGAGTAGTTCTGTTATAAGGTTTCCACAGAGGAGTGAATAAGTTGAGAATCTGCTTCCTAGAACATAAACCCTGGTAACAGGTTAGCAGGGTTTAAAACCCAACATACCTTAAAAGTTACCTCTTGGGTATCAAGGAGAAGGGCCTGATGTTTAAGGAAGTGACCTCCTGTTAACCATTGGTATCCTTTTAGTTCTAAGATTCCCTGTACTTGGTGGGTGGGCATGACATCGAATTGTTGTCCCAAAGTAAACTTACTGGCTTCTTCTACCAATACAGCAATGCTGCCGCAGCTTGCAAGCCTCCTGACCACCCAGCCGCTGCTGGTCTAGCTGTTTAGAAAAGTAAGTCACTGATTTAGGGCTATTCCCAACTTTTTGGGTTAGGATGCTCAAAGCCATCCCTTGTTTTTCAGTCATTTAGAAGGAGGTAAAAACCTTTTTTTTTTTTTTTTTTAAGGTTGGGAGTTGCAAAGCAGGCGCTGTTCCCAGCTTTTCTTTTAGGGTCAAGAATGCCTGTTGGTAGGCTCCATCCCAATTCAAAGGCTCGTGATCACTCCCATTTAAAGCTTCATAGAGTGTCTTTGCTATAAGACCAAATCTAGGCATCCAGATCCAACAGAATCCAGCCATTCCCCAAAATGCTCTTAACTATCTCTTAGCCTGAGGGGGTTGGAGTGCCGAAATGGTCTCTTTTCACTCTTGGGCAAAAGTACTTTTCCCAGGAGTGAGAATATACCCCATATATTTAACCTTCTGCTCAGAGATCTGGGCCTTATGTGAAGATACCCAATACCATTGCTTTCTGAGAAAATTAACGAGCTGGGTTGTGTTTCTGCCAGTCTTCCCTAGTAGGGCTAGAAACTAGTAAGTCATGTACATATTGCAAGAGGAACCCATTAGTTAGCTGTAGTTCCCTTAACTTTTTGGCCAACACATTTCCATAGAGATGGGGACTAACCCAAAAACCTTGAAGAAGGACCGTCCAGGTAAGCTGAGGTGCAGCATAAGTGTCTGGATCAGTCCATTCAACAACAAAGATATAATGGGAGTTTGAGTGTAAAGGTTTAAAAAACAAAGCCTCCTTTAAGTTTAACACTGTGAATTAATGATTATCTTCTGGGACTTCAGTCAATATTGCATAAGGATTAGAAACTATAAAGCAAACTGGGAGTGCTGCCTCACTAACTTCCCTTAGATCCGGAACAAATCTGTATTCCCCATTTGTCTTCTTTACAGACAAAATGGAGATATTACATGGAGACTGAGTTTTATAGATATCTCTAGTTACTATCCTGCTTTCCTACCCACAGACATTTACCTGTTGGAAAGAACTGCTCACAAAACTTTCAATTTCCATTCTATAAATCTCCATCTTTTTAAGTAAGAATATTAGAATACATTTTCCTCTAGAATCTATTTCCCTTTTTTGAAAGTCTTGCTTATTCATTATAATACGTACTCCGTGGGTGTCACCGAGAAAGTCCATGGTGGTCTTTGGCATTCCGAGACACACAGGATAGCACAGAGTTGTGAGGTTGCTTAGATACCCCAAAACCTGAAGAGCATTCCAGAGCAGGCATAAGCAAGCCAAGTCCATTCTTTTGGAAATAGTGAACTGCACGCAATTTTTGTTTTTGTCATGTCCAGCCAGAAATCGATTCTGTGTCTTACAAACATATACAGACTTACACGTGTGCACACCAACCTTCAGGAGACATTTATCGGTATAGCACCTAATATGAGACATTTTCCTAAAAGCCTCCAAAATATGTAAGAACATCTGCCTCACAATAAAGTTGGCAGTACATATTATAATATAGAAGATTATTAGCATTGTGTTTTGCCCTCACTCCTACCACCATCATCAAGTTGCACACACATGCCAGAATTAAGAAATAAACCTTTTACTGAACCAAATGCTACCTAGTGATTATGACTTTAACTGTGTAAATACCAAGATGAAGATTTCAAGATGCCACCTATAGGAGCTTAAGTTTTTAGGCAAGACATTCATTCTCCCCAGCTTTTGTGGGGGTGGTGGAGACAGGAATGTTTGGGGAGGAAAATGCATTTTCTTCAGATTGGGAAGGGTGAAGTATGTTCTTCAGTTATTTGCTTTTATTGTTGCTGTTGTTGTTGTCATGGCTACTATTTATTATAACATCAGTATACTTTCCCTTTGGCTTTATGAAAGGAATATTTACTGTAAATTCTTATATAATGGTTGGTATTTAGGTGAACACTTTATTCTTATGTTTTTACTCCTTTATTTTAGATATTTCATAATTCAAGTGAATTGAAAAATATATACATATATACATATATACCTATATGTATATATGGTGGTAACTGACTGGGATTCAAGAGATTTACATTCTAATTACTTGGCTTGTTAGTCAAAGAAGCAAAAAAGAGATTATTATCATGCATTTAGAGAGAAAATATGGTTGACACACATACACGAGACAGAGAGAGAGAGAGAGAGAGAGAGAGAGAGAGAGAGACAGAGATAGAGAATTAAATGTGAAGACTTGATAGAAAACAAAGAAGCATTCATTCTTAATCAAGCCAAAATCTGGTGTCAGTTTTAAAGTGAATTGCTATCATCAAAGAAAATTTGTTCACCAAAAGGCAAACCAATGAGTATCAAACAGATTAGATCGGATGAATGCCATCTTCACTTAGACACTTCAAGTAAGATTATTCAGGCTTTTCCATTTCAGGTATAATACTAAAATATTTTGGATTGATGAGCAACATCTCTAAAATCAGACTGTGGTTCTAGAAACTGGCAACGAGGCATTCCTTCTCTTAAACAAGTAAAGTTTTCTCCTACATAAAATGTGTATTTTTGCAATTTTTAAAACAGTCATTCCTTTAAATTTAATGATTGTTTACAGGAGAAAGTTAATTGAAAAACATGTTTTTCTAACTAAATGGAAGCCTGCATCATGCAGGCAATAAACATTCTTGCTTGAAAGGAATTCTTGCTCCTTCTCTGAAGACTGCCATGGGAATAAAGCAGAAAAAGAAAAAAGGAAAAAAGCCCCACAGAGTTGTGAAGTTGTGTCTGGCTTAGGGGCCAAATGGGATTTCGAAGCCTACAAGTTTTCTCTTCACTTCTAAATTTAGCACCCACAAATTTCCCGTTTGGCAAATCATGTTCCTCAAACCAAAGTGCAAGCAATTTTTTAGGAATGTTAGTATCTGTTTCCATTTGTTAACAACCATGGCTAATCCGCTGCACTGGACATTTGGCAAAAGTTTATTCTGTAGTTCCTGGATGCCCATACAGTGAAAGATGAAAGCGGAAGAAACCAGTTGGTCTATAATACCAGTTCATGAAATGTGTACGGGAGATCTTCTCAAACACAAACCACCTATGGGTCTAGACTCAGGAGCAGGTAGACTTTACAAGATAGGCCTACCCCTAAATAGGACATTCTTTTCAGAGTCTTTGCTTTTGCTTCCTTTCTTTTTGATAGGGACGTGTAAATGGAATTACACACACCCTTCTATATGCTCTCCCAGCATTTTTCTTGAACTCTTCTTACAATAAGTTATCAAGCCCTGGCTCGTAAGAGTCACTGGTTTTTCTGTCTGGCTATCCACTTTCCAATGAACCCTTGGTTTTATTCATTCCTCAAATCCACACAAAGTCTAGCATAGAGGTTTTCCTAGAGTATATGTTCTGGTCATATTTGAAAAGAAACGAAAATGACGGCTTCCCTCTTCCTCTTATTTATCCATCACTTACAACCTACAAAGATTTGGTGTCTATAGTAGAGAAAGTGGTTTACAAGTAATATCATTCGCAAATTTATACGTGGGTCTTTGCACTTGGAGTGAAATATAACAGAGAAAAAGGTGAATGGATTCACTTTTATTAATGTCTCCTTTGTGCCAGGCACTTTGTCTCACTTAATCTTCCCCAAATCTTGTAAATATATAATATCACCTCCATTGTTCTAAACAAAGGAAATAAATTTCAAAAAGACAAAATCACTTGCCCTAAACATGCAACTATTTTATGCTAGAGATAGAACTCAAACCTGGATTCCAAAGCTGCAATTTATCTGCTAAACATGCAATGGAGATAGAAAAAGATGTACATCATTGACATAAACAGAAGGCTCAAAATTAGTCTATTCTGAGAGAAAAACATAGGGAAATAAATTTGTACTGAGTGAGAATCTTCCCTTAATCCTTTCTGTATCAGTGGAACATGTTATTTTATTTGAATACAGAAACTGCATTAGGGTGGAGGTCAAATTTTGCACATTTAATTGCTTAGAGTTTAATTAAGTGAGTAAAATCTGCTATACTTCTTTTAAGGAAGGAATTCTTTTTAACATTTACTTAACAAAATAACTACCTGATCATACCTGATTAAAGAAGATACATTCATTAAAAGAGATATTTTTGAACATGACAAAAATAATCAAATTGGAGGTTTTTAAAAAAATCTGACTATATAAGGACACTGCTTACCAATTTCTTTACTCACATAAAATTGAAGAGGAGCTCTTTTCTTCACAGTTCTAGATCTTCTACACAAAGAGATTATGCTTCTCAGGGGTTCAATTATATACACATATAGAGTTCCTCTATAAAAGACTGTTAGGGAATTTGCAAACTATTCAGAGAAAGTCATAAACAAAATGCCAGAGGCATAGAGCATCCAAGATGGTAGCCAAAGCTTTTATTCATTTCAACAAAGTCTTCTTTGAAATTTAATCTGTATAATAACTGTTTTTAAAACACTTGTATAAGTCATAATATCTGTAATATTCCTACAAATTAGTAAGTTTTACTTTTTGTAAACTTGATGATTAAAGTTCATAGAAGTTTAGTGATTTATTTTCTTTTGGAAAAAAGAAGTAGATGTATACATAGATGGAAGGATAGCCAGGTAGTAGATAATAAATACATACGTATATACACACACGATGGAAATAGAGAGTGAAGGAGGGAGGGAGGGAAGAAGGGAGGAAGGAAGGAAGGAAGGAAGGAAGGAAGGAAGGAAGGAAGGAAGGTAGGAAAGGAAGAAAGAAAGAAAGAAAAAGAAAGAAAGAAAGAAAGAGGGAGGGAGGGAAAGAAAAATACAAAAAGGGAGGAAAGAAAAGGCAAAGGAAAAGAGATTAGGCATTCTCAACTAGGCAATATAACTCCTGGTGAGTCAAAATTGATTCTTCAAGGGGTAAATAAAATCTTATTATTTAATGTGTAAACTCAGATATACATAACATTATATGAACATATACATAGTGTATCTGCAGTATTAAAATTTCATGGTAGTATGATTAGAAAAATATTTAGAAGTCTTCTTAAAGTGGAAATAATTTTTTTAAAGTTTGAGAAACACTGAGAGGTTGGGGCAGGATGTGACATGTCTATTCAGCTGTTTTACTGTTTAGATATAATTATTTTGCTATTCTTCTGTTCTTTGGGATGCAGGAAGTTTTTCTCAGCCCCTAAAGAAAAGCTGACAATTAAACCGAACTTTTACTTGAAGATAAAAAAATTAGTTTCCAGTTGCTGTGTATTCATGGTCTCATCCTAATGTACAATCCAGTCTATTGTGAGAGAGAAAGAGGAGTATTGGGTTTGAGAAGAGAGGTACTTCCGAGGGAAGTAGGGAGGCAAAAGGAGGTCAGTGGATGAAATGAAGAGTTAAATGAAAGGCATTACTGAAAGGTAGCCTCAGAAACTCAACAAAATGAACTGAGAAATTTTGCTAAAAATGGGAGCTTTATAGTCCATTAAGAGCCAAATAAGTGTGTCTAGTAAAGGAACACTGTAAGAGATGACATTCAGAAGATCAGGAGCCAAATAAAATTGCTTCTCCTATTCAAAACTCATTGTGCTTTATTTGCTTGACATTCTCTTCCTCCCTTCCTTAGCTGGTGAACACTTCAACAACTATCTCAAATGTTCCTCCTTGAAACATTCCCAGATTCCCACAATGGACCTTAGTCTCTGACTAATCGTGAGCACCTTGTAATTTCTACTTAAGGTTGCATTCATCACATTAGTTGTCATTGTTTATGCCCATAGAGAGTGACCTTCTTAATCTGTGAACTGGATGATTTTTATATCAGATTGTTTGTTGGCAACTATAGAGCTTGCACATAATAATGAAGAGAACATTCTCCCCTTAGTACCTGAGCAAGAAAATGTTATTCTGGACAGGGATAATTTTGCCCAGGCTTCCCAAACCTATCCATATTCATCAGTAGAACTGAGAACTCATAGCTCCAAAGTTTTAAAAAAGGAAAAAAAAAACCTATATTTTTATGAATGATGCAACAAGTGCAGCAAATAAGGGCCACTTACCCCTTCAGGCAGGAACTTTCACAATCTGAGAATTCCCTTGCAGAATGAATGTAGCTGGTGATGGACGCAGTATCGAGGTTTTTCTCCTAGCTTGTGTGCTACTGGGCCCCTATTTTCAGTAGCATATTAAAATGGACATGTTAGGAATTGAATTGGGTTTCAAAGCATCATTCTTATGGCAGTGTCCTATATATTGGAATTAGAGTTTGTCTCTTTCTTGCTCCTGTTACTATCATAGCTGATGGGACGTGATTTCACTGAAAGATTTCTTCAAAATCTTTTGATCAGAAGTGGTTGACTATTTAGTACTGGCTTGTTTACTTAAAATATCATTTCTTGCGAAACGTGGTCCTGTATATTCATTGAATAACTCATTTGTTTAAATAAGCTTGGTGAAGCAAAATTTAGGACCACATTCTTTTGGTCAGTGATTCTCAGTCATATAACATTGTTAATTGTTTTCTTTTCACAAACATGATATTTGTTCTATTTTTGTTTTCTTTTCACAAAATTTATACTTGTTTTATTTTCTTTCCCCAAGAATGAAAATCAAAATCGAATTTTTTTAGAGTTTTTTTAAATATACAACAACATGTAGCACAAATATAAAAATAAGCAAATAAGGAATTCAAGTAGATGGCCATGGCTGAGGAAGAAGAAAAGGGAATATAATCAACGTTGAATACAGAGCTACTCACAAACATATTTGTAATTTTCTTTCTTTAATAAACATCTGAGCCCAAGTGGATACTTAAAACTGAGCAATTCGGTACACAGGTGTTCAGTATATTCCCATCAACTCTTGTACATATAAGTGAAATATGTAACCATAAAAATACAACATTTTCTCTAAAAGATATAGGCAGTACATTATGGCTGATACTTGCCTTTGCAATGGCTATTGCCCATCTTTTATCTAGCTAACAGATGCCTACTTTTGTTTGTGTTTGTTGTTTTTGAGACAGGGCTTTACTCTGTCATCCAGGATGAAGTGCAGTGGCACAATCTTGGCTCACTGTAGCCTCAACCTCCCGGGCTCAAGCCATCCTCCCACTTCAGCCACCTGAGTAGCTGGGACTACAGCTGTGCATCACTGCAGCCTGCTAAATTTTGTTTTGTTTATTTGTTTGGTTGTTTGGTTGGTTGGTTTATCATTTGCTTGTTTTTGTAGGGACGAGGTCTTTCTATGTTGCTCAGGCTGATCTCAAACTCCTGAGTTCAAGTGATCCTCCTGCCTCAGCCTACCAAAGTGCAGGGATTACAGGCACGAGCCACTGCACCCAGACTAATCTTTTTTAACCTCCTTGGAGCATACTTGTCCTCCAGGGTAGGCCAGGCCTCTCTCTAGCTGTAGGGAATAAATCTGACGAATCTGACCATTTCTTTGTCAATGATTGTTTTGGACAAAGGGGCATAATGCAATTTTGGCCAGCACTAGGGAAGGGACATTTGAAGGAATTCTGGGAAAAGTTGCTAATTTTTAAATAATGACACATGAAGAAAATGCTTGTTTTCTTGCTTCTGGACATTGCTGTGTGCATGTGATTTATAAAACTACTACAGTCGTTCTGATACTTGGGGAGCCCAGTCTTGAGTGATAAATGAATACACAAAAAGAGGAACAGCAAAAGAAGGGGGACAGGCTAGTTAATTATTGAATTAACTAACCATATAATTGTTGTCTTTACACTTCCTATTATGTATGATGACAAATACTTAATCTATTTTTAAATTGACAGCTAAATGCTTTCTAATTGACAAATACTTGTTTGTTAACTTATCATATTGTACTATTTATTTAGAATAAATTCTCAGTAGTAGAGTTATTACTCTTGCTTGTTCTTTTTTGTTTGTGTTTTTGTTTGTTCTGTTTGAGACAGGGTCTTGCTCTGGCACCAAGACTGGAGAGCAGTGGTGTGGTCATAATTCACTGCAACCTTGAACTTCTGGGCACAAGTGATCCTCCCATCTCAGCCTCTCAAATAGCTAGAACCGCAAGAATGTGCAACCACACCCTGCTTTTAAAAAAATTTTTAATTTTTTAAAAGAGATGGAGTCTCTTATGTTCTTTATGTCTTTTTTATCATTATGCTTTAAGTTCTGGGGTACATGTGCAGAACATGCAGTTTTTTTACATAGGTGTACACTTGCCATGGTGGTTTGCTGCACCCATCAACCTGCCACCTATATTAGGTATTTCTCCTAATGCTCTCCCTCCCCTAGTCCGCCCACCCCCCCAAAAGGGGGTGATGTTCCCCTCCTTGTGTCTATGTGTTCTCATTTTTCAACTCCCACTTATGAGTGAGAACATGCGGTGTTTGGTTTTCTGCATCATTCTTTACATTCTTTAGGCTGATTTCAAACTCCAGATCTCAAGCAGTCCACCCTCCACAGCCTCTTGAGTTGCTGGGATTATAGGCAAAAGCCATTATACCAAGCTCAGCTCTTGAAATATATTTTAAAATTACTCTCCAATATAATAACCTTAAAATTCAACCACCTGGTAAAATGCAAAGACTGAATAATAACAAAAACCATGATAATAATATTTTTATGGATAACAAGCCATGTTAAAATCTGTTAAAAGCTATTGATCTCTGATCCAGAAAAAGTATCAAAGATGGGCCCAAACTCACAAAACTGCTTGAACTTCAGGAGTACTTATGCCTTCAAGACCCCATTCACTGTCTAAGTTATAGTTCAGAAATCCTTGCTGCACAGCTTTTTATAATATAAAATACTTCCACATCAGTTAATTTTTCTAATGGCTGGTTATGCTGATCTTTTAACAGTTCCAATGATAACTTTTATTTTTATTTATAAACATTTTTCTCTCCCTGCCACAGGTTGGAGGCCTTTGAATTTAATGTGTTATTACCTCTTGCCCCAGAATTAAGGCCATTTTATCCTTCTGCACTACTTTTCTTTTAAACTTCTTTGACTGCCCGGTCAAAATTGTTTATGTGAATACTGTTCTTAGACTTCTCCCTACTCTTATCTTTTTTGTGTTGAAGGAGGTGGCTCTGGAATCTTTGGCAAACACCAGGCATTTTTAATTATCATTAGCAAATTGTTGCAAACAGAGAATATAAAGGAGCCTCTGGTTGTCAGAGCCATTAATGCTGATTAAAACAGGCTGTGTGGGCCGGTGGTTTAAGTTTGTTTGTTTTGAAGCATTCACTCTGAGGAATCCAGGCCAGCCTTCCCTATTACCATGGCAATGTGCAGGTTTTCCTGTGCATAGGATGGGTAGAGTCTCTAACAACTGAAACCTGGTCCAAAATTGTACTTGCATAAACAAAAGGGGGAAAAATTAACAGGTTTCGGTGTTTGTGGAAATTTAATAGAGTCTTTTTGCCGACATGAAAACAAACATCCCTCCCTCCACGTATTTATTTACATGCACTAACATTGATAAAATAAATGTTCAGTGTGTGTGTGAACAATCTCTTTAGCCTTTGTCCCTGAATGGTGAAGTCCCTTTATGTTTTTCATTGAATACTTTTATTATTAATGGATGGGTTATTCATTAATAGACAGACAACCAAAAGACAGAGAACTAAGCTGTTGTTATAAAAAAACCAGTTGAATATTGACCACATGTATGGTGCAGTGCTAAGTCCTTTATGTATGTGATATCATTTGATTTAATCATTGAAAGAACCCTATGAGATAGGAATTATTATGGTTATTTTATTTAGAAAATATTGTTAACTTACGGATACTAATTAAATACTTCAAATTCAATAAAACCAAGATTCAAATCCATATCCACAGTATACTGAAATATATTTTTATATTTAAAAATGCATATTATATGTGTGTTCTGCATCTTATGTCTATTAAATGTATATGTGCAGTTGTTTGTATGTATATTTCTCTCACACCCTCTCTTTTTCACCTCACTTTTTACATGAAAACCTATTTTTATTGATCTAACTGAATCTTTAACTTTAATATGTACATCTGTGGTTAAATCAGTCTCTAACTTTATAGAATGCTTTATCTCATAGACTATAAAGATATAAAGAAAAAATTGCTCTTACAAGCTGTTGATAATGTAAACCAAAGTCTACTGAAGTTTAAAGAGACTAGTTTTTCCTTTTCATTTAGAATCTAACAGCCATAACACACATACACATAGTATTTTAAAACTAATACTGAAATTTTGACATACTAAGTTCACACATACCGTATAAATATCTAAAATTGCCCTTTTCTCTGTGTGTGTGTGTTTTCCGTTGGGGTTAAATTGAATGTGTTTGCCTTTCTCTGTCATTGCCTCATGGCAGCATGATGAGAAATGAGTTTCTTCTCAACAAACAAATATCGCCTTTCAACTTTTTGTTCTACTTCAAAAATTCTAATTGTTGAAGGGAATTCTTTAACAGATTGCTTTGATTCAGGTTATTGAAAGAGATTCAGGTTCGAATAAAATATCAAAATTCTGACACTAACTGATCCAAAGTGCCAGCAGCTTCCACTAGCTGCTTGAATGAGCCAGGACTGCAAACATGCAACAGGGGCGGATCCCTTGCTTAATGATTTTCTTGTTTTTCACCATACCTTCTGCACAACGTAGGGTGGATGTTTGACATAGCAAGTGAATATATATATATATATATTTCCACTTTTCATTAATTTGGTATTTTTGAAAATGTCTTCAACAAATTTACGTTCTTTTAGGGAAAGAAAAAGCCCCCAGTACTTCTCCTTCACTTTCCTGCACATTTCTTATCTCATTCATATATTCAGGTTACAGAGGAGGAATTGTCATCTTTTTTCTCTAATTTGCACTACACAAAGCCAGAAATAATGATGTTCTCTGCTTGAATGCAAACCAACCATTTATCTGGATGCCCCTGAAAAGACTTAATTTGCTCAACTCGTCAGTATTCTGCCTCTGTTAAAGGATCCCAGACGCACACTTGGACTTTCTTTTAACTCACGTTTTTCCCCTGTTCACCCCCACATACCACCTCCTCAAGCCTTCCCAAATGAGAACTGGCTGCCAAACCCTCAGCTTCACTCCCCTTCACCTCTTTTAGGCTATTATTCTGTGCTCTAGTTACCACCAGCACTGTGTCCCAAACCCAGGGACTCGCACTCGCCTAAAATAAATAATAAGCGGAAGAAACAGACAACCAGCCCGTTTTTGTCACCTTTTCTGAGAGCATGAGGTAATGCTGACCTATTCAGCAAGTGCTGCAAATGGCTGACAGACATTTCGAGAATCTCAGTGGTGAGAGATCAGGAATGTCCCAGCTCCGCCTGGCAGCAGAGTCCAACCTCACACACAAGAGGCTTTTAAAAGGCACAGTGGGAAGAATTTTTAATGTTTCCATTCAGAGGGGGATTTAACTGCTCTTTGACAAACCACCTAGACATTTTGTTATGCTTGCAGCAAGAATGTTTCTTTTCTTTTCTTGGATCCTTAAACTATTCTGCAAAATTCTGAACAGGATCAATACTACTAAACCTCAGCATGTTCTATTGGCATTTCTTATTTTCGAGCCTGATGAGAGACAGAGAGGGAGAGAGAGAATGAGAATTAAGGAATTGAAGGAGTACATTTAAATTAGTATACTGCTAACAAGAATGATTTGTAAATGCTATCTATTAATAGTTTGGGAGTCTCTATATAATTACTTTGTAAAATTCTTCTCCAAATTAATTCAATATATTTGGTAAGTAGAGAACATTGTATATTTAGAACCAAAGGAGATAAGAACAATTTCAAGAAGGTGACCAACTAAGAGAGAGTATTATATATGTGTATGTTATATATACATAAATATGTATTAGTGTATATGTATAGATGTAACTCAAACATGTATGCAGGTTAAATGAGCATATTTAATAACATACACAACATAAAATTACATGTTATTCCTATTTATCTCATTCTCTGTGTCTCAGAATCGCTTAAATTTTTAAATAAGATTATCTGCTATCGGTCTTCGAAGTTTCTTTCTGCCTTTAACTATAATGAATCAGTAAGCTTTAAAAAAATTAAATTTCACAGATATTCAAAGAAATCGTTATGAGATGGGATGGTACCAAAAATGGGCATGGAGGAAGAACTTAAGCAGTGTATTGAAGGGTAAATAGAATGTTCTGGAAACTACATAACAGGTGATATCTGATAATGACAAATATTCTAAAATATATATGTAAAAATGCGAAGGGTCAAACTATCTAAAAAATATTGATTTGAAGCAAAATTGAAGGAGTAACAGATTAGAAACAGTACATCTATACATATATAAATACTTGGTGTGTGAATTACTGTAAAACAAGAGATATGGGCTTTTCACATGGTGCTGGTTTAATTGAATATCCATAGTTTTAAATATGTGAATATGGAACTCTACCTCACACCATACCCAAAATTCAACACCAGAAGAAGTGCAGATCTAAAAGAAAACAGTATAACAAGAAGAAGAAAAAAACCTTCAGAATAACAGAAGAAAAGCTCATGTTCTTATAGTATTCAAAGATTTCTTAAGCAGATTTCTTTTTTTAATTTTTTTAATTTTTAATTTTTTAATTATACTTTAAGTTCTAGGGTACATGTGCACAATGTGCAGGTTTCTTACGTATGTATACATGTGCCACGTTGGTGTGCTGTACCCATTAACTCGTCATTTACATTAGGTATATCTCCTAATGTTATCCCTCCCCCCTGTCCCCTGCCCACAATAGGCCCCGGTGTGTGATGTTCCCCTTCCTGTGTCCAAGTGATCTCATTGTTCAATTTCCACCTATGAGTGAGAACATG
>NW_012118932.1:7098075-7098760 GCF_000951035.1 Colobus angolensis palliatus | reverse complement strand
GGAAGGAAAAAAGAAATGAATGGGCAAAATAATAAACAGTGACTCCTGAAAATAGGATATACAAATGCCCAATAAGCCTGTCAAAATGTCTTAAGTCCTTAGTTATCAGGAAAGTGCAAGTTAAAACCACAATAAGCCATCACTACCTTCCCACCAGAATGTGTAAGATTAAAAAAAAAATCACATCAAATGTTATGCTGGATGTGGAGTAACTTGAACTCTATATACTTCCAGTGAAAATTTGAATAGATACAACAACCTTGATAAAGATTTAGCAGTATTTACTAACCTGAATATATTATACTATATGACTTACTCATTCTATTTCTATGTGTAAACTCAATAGAAATGAGTGGCATATGCACTAAAGGTATGAGAATATGGATAGCAGCTTCATTCATGATACCCAAACTTGGAGACCAAATTGTGGCAAAATGATACAATGGAATACTAATCATAAATGTAAAATACAGATTAGCTGCCATTCAATGACACATGAGAGTGCACCTTGTACCGATATACATATGATTCTTTGTCTACAAAGTTCAAGTACCATCAAATCTAATATACGATGATAGAGGTCAGAAGAGTGCTTATTTTAGGGGGTGGTGTTAACAGTAATTAATAAGAATTGTCTGTTTTATTATATGCATGTTATACTTCAATGTAAGAAAATTAAGAAATA
>NW_012118932.1:7074160-7098025 GCF_000951035.1 Colobus angolensis palliatus | reverse complement strand
AATGTAAAATACAGATTAGCTGCCATTCAATGACACATGAGAGTGCACCTTGTACCGATATACATATGATTCTTTGTCTACAAAGTTCAAGTACCGTCAAATCTAATATACAGTGATAGAGGTCAGAAGAGTGTTTATTTTAGGGGGTGGTGTTAACAGTAATTAATAAGAATTGTCTGTTTTATTATATGCATGTTATACTTCAATGTAAGAAAATTAAGAAATAGATTCATTTCAAAACATAAGAAAATTGAGTCCATTGTTATATAGAAAGGTAAGAACATAACCTGGCGGAGTTTGTTTTTCAGTACGAGGTTGGTTTAATTTTCAAAAATCAATGTTATTTAACACATTAACAGAAAAAACCAGAAAATATTATCTCAGTATATATAGAATAATGATTTGATAAAATTCAATCCCACCCAAAACTTAAAAAGAAAAGAGACATATGAAGCTAGGACTACCTGATAACTTCCTTAACTGCTTAACTAACCAAGTATTCATTAAAAGAAAAAAAAAGGTTACAGAAAGAAAACATATTTAATCATAAAACATTGAAAGTTTTCTCCCTGAATTAAAAAAAAAGCAAAGATGCTTGCTTGATATCAGCACGTATGTTCAACAGTGTATAGAATATTTTGTATAGAATATTATGTTTAAAAAAAACCACACACAAGAAAAAATACAAATATGTTTGGAAGGAAAAAATAAAACTGGACAATATTATTAGACAACAGACTGTACACATTAAAAATTCAAAAGGATCTACAGAAAAAATTAGAATCAGTAATTTTAACATTTTAATGGATAGAAATTGACATATAAAATTAACGATATTTTTTCTATAGCAGCAACCAGAAGAAAAAAATCTTTAAACTACTGCCTGAAATAGAAAAAACCCTCAAACACCTATGAATAAATATTTTTTAAAATATGTAAAAGTTCTTTACAAGAAAAACTACAAAAAAAAGTTGCAAGAAGTTTTTCAGAATGTTAATAAAGGAAGAATCCACATTCAGAACTGCGAAGACATCATTTCTCCCAAAACGTTTTACAGGTTCATTTCTAACCCAGTCAATATTATAGCAGAGGTTTTTTTTTTCTGTTTTTTTTTTGCTTTTTTTAGGTTGGCAAACGGAGTCAAAATTCGTATAAAGGCCGGGTGTGGTGGCTCACATCTGTAATCCCAGCATTTTGGGAGGCCGAGGCGGGTAGATCACCTGAGGTCAGAAGTTCAAGACCAGCCTGGCCAACATGGTGAAACCCCGTCTCTACTAAAAATACAAAAATTAGCCTGGTGTGGTGGTGCGTGCCTGTAGTCCCAGCTACTCAGGAGGCTGAGGCAGGAGAATCACTTGAACCCATGAGGCAGAGGTTGCAGTGAGCCAAAATTGCGCCACTGCACTCCAGCCTGGGCAACAGGGCAAAAATCTGTATCAAAAAAAAAAAAATTATGTAACAATTTCAAGGGGAAAGATGATCTCCAAGAAGAGC
This sequence comes from Colobus angolensis palliatus, assembly GCF_000951035.1. Taxonomy (NCBI): domain Eukaryota; kingdom Metazoa; phylum Chordata; class Mammalia; order Primates; family Cercopithecidae; genus Colobus; species Colobus angolensis. The sequence goes on along the minus strand of NW_012118932.1, from coordinate 7,096,531 downwards.
AAAGGTAAACTATTTACATTCCCACACATCAAAGCTTATTGTAAAACTAGCAATAATTTAGACTATGTAGTATTTATGGAAGAATAGACAAAAATGTGATGGAACAAGAGTTCTGAAAGAGGCCCACTCATGGAGACTTGATTTATAATGTTAGAAAATGACACTGAAGAGCAATGGGATGAAGGTAACCTTTTTCATATATGATGCTGTCAGTGGTATACCCACATAAAGACAAAAATAAATCTAATCCTGCTTTTTTATATCTCATCCTTAAATGCATTCACACTAGACTGTAGATCTAAAAAAAAAAATGAGAGAATGTATTTATGCCCTTACAACAGATAGATTTCTTAAATTGTACACAAAAAACACTAACCATAATGGAAAACAATGATAATTCAGACATGTCAAAATAAAGACAGTAAATTCATCAAAAGACACTCTTAAGGTAAAATAATAGATTATAATGCAAACAAGCACCAAAGACTCCCCTATATACTATGTAAATAGCTTCATCAAATCAGTATAAAAATGTGGACAACTGAACAGAAAAATGAAAAAAAGATTTTAAAGGTACTTTACACAAGAGAATATCCAAATGCCCAATAAACAGATAAGATTTTAAGCACTATAAATGATTGAGAAAATGTACATTAAAACAAAATGTGACACACACACACACACAAACACACACACACATACACTCACTCTCTCTCACCAAAAGTGTTAAAATTAAAAAGACAGATGGTACTGTTCTTGCCCAAAGTGTATTTAAATGGTAATTTCCAGACACTGATGGTAAGAGTCTCAATTGTTACAAACACTTTGCAAAACTGTTTTGTAGTATTTATAATCCTTTGGATTCAGTTTCCCATTGCTTCACAGGTGGCTCAGGTGTGCTAACTCACTCTTAATTCCAGGTCTGTAGACACGCAGTGGCAGAGCTGCGGGGCGCTCAGGAGGTGACAGCTGAGAATCACTGGGGCCAAAAAGGGGAAAAATAACTTAACTCAAGCTATTATATTCATCACCTTACTTACTTATTTTTCAGGGTGACAACTTGAAATTTACCCTTAGCTATTTTGAAATACACGATGCATTATTGTCGACTCTAGTCACCCTGCTGTGCAATAGATCTCAAAAACATATTTCTCTTAACTGAAATTTTGTGCCCTTTCATCAACAATGCCCCATTCCCTTCTCCTCTGCACCTTCTCAACCCCTATCTCTGGTAACTGCCTTTCTACTCTCTACCTTTTTTAGTTCAACTTTTTTTAGATGCCACATATAAATAAAATACGTGATACTTGTCTTTCTGTTCTTGGCTTATTTCACTTAGAATAATATCTTCCAGGTTCATCCATGTCACTGCAAATGACAGAATTCCCTTTTTTATGACTGAAGAGTATCCCATATTCATTCTTTCCAGAACATCCTGCCAAATCACTGCCAAATATCATTGCATATTTTTACCTCAGGCCTCTTCCCACTTAAAGGTAAATAAATAATCAAGTTCATAACTCACAACTTTGTCTACTGAGTTTTAATTTTGTTTTCCTTCAGGGGCCTGTATTATAAAAGCAATCAATCTATAAAACCAGCAGAAAGATTTTCTTTCCATGAGTCTGCTATAGGGAATATTCAATGAGGCCACAGAGGTAAAGTTGAACGAGTGGCATCAGGCAACAGAAGTAAGTGACTTGGGAACCTGGGCTCTCTGTACATATTCAGGCCTAATTTTCATGCATTATTTCCCTTCTACAACATGTTGTTGTGCACTCACCTGACCTTATAACATGATGCATCTTAAATTAGATTACTCACTATTAGCAATTCTGTTTCCAGAATCTGTGGCTTAGTTTGGAAGGGGCTTGGCAACATGTCAAGAGATAGTCTTCAAATGACAAATAGTTCTCTGCTTTAGAAGGTGTGGCTTGTTTCAGAAACTCAGAGTTTGTACTACAATTTCCTATAGGGCCTTTTTAGAGCTTCAATATACATCTTTTAAAACATTTTTTATTTCAATAGTTTTTGGGGAACAGGTGGTTTTTGGTTACATGGATAAGTTCTTTGGTGGTGATTTCTGAAATTTTTGGGCACCCGTCACACCAGCAGTATACCCTGTACCCAATATGTAGTCTTTTATCACTCACCCCCAACCCATCCCTGTCCCCAAGTCCTCAGGGTCCATTCTGTCATTCTTATGCCTTTGCATCCTCATAGCTAGCTCCTACTTATAAGCAAGAACATATGATATTTGGTTTTCCGTTCCTCAATTACTTCACTTAGAATAATGGCCTCTAACTCTATCCAAGTTGCTGCAAAGGCTGTTATTTCATTCTGTTTTATGGCTGAGTAGTATTCCATGGTGTGAATATACTACATTTTTTTAATCCACTCATTGGTTGATGGGCATTTATGTTGGTTCCATAGTTTTGCAGTTGTGAATTCTGCTTCTATAAACGTGTGTGCAAGTGTCTTTGTCATATAATGACTTCTTTATTTAGTATGATGGGGTATGCTGAGGCATATGGCCCAATTGAAGGAGCAGTTTGAATTATGGCCTGGTAACTTCTAATACCATCACGTTGGAGACAAGGATTTCAACATATGAATTTAGGATGGACATAAACATTCATACCATAGCAAGCTGTCTCCAGAATCCAAATAAATTTGTCCCAAATGGATATTCCAGCTGACTCCAGGCCACTGGACCCCTAAATACTTCCTGATGTAGTTGATCTTTGAATATTTATGCAGTTATCTCTTACCTCTTAGCTATTTTTATACATATATGATATATATGATCTATATATCATATGTTATATCATGTATGGTATATATCATATAGTATATATAGTACTAAGGCACCTAGGGTATTTGCCAAAAATTTGATTAAGCTATCAGCTATCATTAATGCAGTGGTACAGCATGATATTGTGTAAAAAGTCAAGATAACCAAAGTCTTGCAGACTATAGTATAACAAAGAACAGGAATTAATTTAGACATTGGAGGAAACAACGAATGTATAATCTTTTCTTCCCACATAAACATGATTTGATAGGCCTTGATAAAAATGGATTCTCCAGATCATTAGCCACATAAAAATTGCCAGATATTTTGTTGATCTATTTCAGTAAACAAACGGTACTTGCCAGAGGAGTCACATTTGAGGCTGCCAGTGTTTGAGTTTTTACTAGTCTACCATGATTTGCCAGATGCAGCTGTTTTTTGTAGGGGCCAAAGAAAAGCAACTGAAATGGGTATATGATGAGGACTCTGATGTCTGTATCTTCTAAGTTTTTGTTGGTGGCATTAATCTCTTCAGTTATTCCCGGGATACAGTATTGCTCCTGTTTCACTGTCTTGGCTTGGGATATATGGGGTTGGGGGAACAAGTTTTAGAGACTTTCACTTGACCATTTTTACTATCATGGTTCTTACTACACAGGTCAAGGAACCTGAAGGAAGCAAGGGAGCAGGCTATGCAGAATCTCTTAGTGTATTTTATTTGTAGATTCTAATCATCATTCTACACCCCCACATTCTTTCCCTCCTATTTGTGCATTGTTCCCAGGGCTTGGAGGCACTCCAAGCACAATGAAATCATGAAAAGACCACCACCGCCATCCCAGTTTAACTCTTATTCACCACCATGCCTGCCATCTCCTTCCCTTTCTGCCTCCCTTCTTCTCACTATTCAAATTTAGTTCTAACACAAAGTAAACTTTGGCATTGGTCATCAGCAACCTTTCTTCCTCATCCCTGCCCTCCCCATTTTACCAGTGCTCCTCCTTCACGCCAACCTCTCCCAGTGCTTAGAGGCTTGTGAGAGGAGATTAAACTAATCCCATCCATGGACAAGCTCACTAAGCAGTTCCTGAGTAAAGTCCAAAATTCCTGCCAAGCAATAGAGCCAGGGGTGGAGGGAGAATTAATGTAACAATCAGCACATTATAGAAATAACTTTTCCATGAAAATTCTTTCCCTTTCAATAATCCCAGACAAAGTCAGGAGAAAGTATGAAGCATGGAGTGTATCTGGGGAGTGGGAATATAAAGACAATTTGTTTAACTTTTCTTTTTCTTATTAAACATAAATTAAACAACTATGTATGTTGGCTCCACCACACTGTTTTTGGGAAAGTAATTTAACATACCCCCTTTCTTCATAAAAAGGGAATGAGTATGTAAGTAGCCAAAATTTAAGTGGTTTTGGATTAGTTCATTTGCTAAGTAATACTTAAGAAAGTAGCATGAGAACTACTGGACAGGCGTAAAGCAATCTGGGAGCATTTTGCCAGCAGCATATTGATACCCATATCTGTAGCTCCAGTTCTGAGAGAAGTCGTCACTCCATCTGCGGAGAGCATAACAGCAGGTTTCTCACTGTTCTTACTCCACTACCTTGGCTCGTTGATCCAGTGTACATGAGTCTCTCCAGAATAGAAGCTGGGAAAAATAATCTGTTAGGCAACATTTAAATCAGTGCCTTGAATCCCTTCAGCTTTCCCCACATGAGGACTCTATTTTTATTTTTATATTTTTTCAAGGAACTACTGTGAAATGAATTTGAGTCTCAAAAGCTGAGGTAGGCAGAGGCAGTCATTGCCAGTGGCTGTGTAGGGGGTAAGAAATTTCTATTCAAATAATGGTGAATGCAACTTGTGGTGTTAAAAAAAAGTGTGAGGGGTTCAGAGCAAAGTTTAGCCTCAAGGGTAAACTCCATGGTTCTTGGCATTCATTATGCCCAAGAATTCTATGTTAAAACAAAATGGAAGAGTTAAAAATAAACAAACAAAAAGAGCTCCAAAGACACAACTGAAAGGCTGAAGCCATATTGAGGGTAAAACCAATAGAAGTATCAGACGGTACTTTCTAGAACAAGTAAGAGAAGGTCTTAACTCACTCTGCTAGCCTTTAAGAAAAAGTGCTTCTAACAGTCCCGCTCTCTCCACCCCTGAAAAATAGAGAATTGTATTTAGAAAGGCATTTAGACCACAGTTATGCAATGTCAGACTGCCCAACGCTGGCAATGAATCATTTCCAAATACTCTCATGGTTTCCTGAGAAACTTTAGAAAGAAAATATCCAAATACTTCATTTGATTTTCACTTTATTATATATATGTTTCTGGTCAGCCAGCCTTGAAAAAAGTCAGGCCCTGGTGAATCCTTGTTGTTTCTTGGTTATGCATAGGTAAAAATAATAAAAACCATTACAATTTCAACAAATGTTTACTGGACACCTGTCTTTGGGAAATCACTGTCTTTGAGAAAAGATCTTTGAACCCAGGAAGTACAGATATGCAAATACTCCTGTATTATAATTGTTTTTATAGTTACATTTTTAAACATCAAATGTATACAAAATATTCTTCTACTTTGAATAGAGGTAGTATGAGGGTAAATGATATACTATATGGATTATTTCAGGCATATTTCATATAATCAATGGGAAGAATAATTTGATATTTTTGTACAATATTCTTATGTTACAGTTGTGAAATTCTAAGTATTGTCAGCCACACAAATTTGCCTGGAACAATGCAATTCATAATGTACTTTGACATGTACTGTCTTTATTGATTTTTACAACAATTTCTGGAATACAAAGAACATGAAATAACTATTGATGAGAACACCAATGAATATAACAGAGCATTTTTTCTAGGTCCTGTGATCTGATTACAACCTGCTGAGTGACAACTAAGTGAGGACTCATTAGCTGGCTCTAATCCAACTGATATGTCCCTCCTAGCAGACAGCATCTTCAGCTTCACTTTGGGTGCTCTGCAGGGAGGAACAAGAGAAGCCTCAGGGAAATACTCTCCTTAGGTATATTCTTTATTTCAGATAATGCTGCTAGTTTAATCATCTCTTTAAGTCTCTCTCTCCCTTGTTACCTTCCTTTCTTTCAGAAATATTTATTTTAACTCCTACGAAGAACCAGCCTGAGGATATAGCACTGAAGACAGCAAAGTTCCTCCTTGATAGAATGTATAAACTCATACAATAAGCCAATAAACTGATCAAAGCATAATGTCATAGATAGTGACAAATATTGTGGAGACAAATTAATATAAAGGAGCAAGGAAGGGATAGAATTATAACGTTTTAGAGTGGTCAGGAGAGGCTCCTCTAATGAGGTGACATTTGAGCGGAAACCAAAAGGGAAGAAATTATGCTGATGCTTAAACAAGGAATTTCAGACAGATGGAGCAGATGCAGACCAAGAAGTAAAAGCACGTTTCCTGTTTTTGAGGAACAGGAGGGAGCCACTGTGGCTGGAGGGGAGTCAGAAGCAGGTCAGGGGCATGGGGACATGTGGGTGTAAAGGCACACGTGCAAAGAGCTCGGGTCACAGAAGGCCTTGTATGGCTTTACAAAGCCTTTGGCTTTCACTCTGAATGAGACGGTGAACCACTGGAGGATTTTGCACAAAGGAGAGATGTGATCTCATTTATTCATTCAAAGATCTCTAGGGCTGCTGGTTGAAAACAATCCGTAGGTGGCAAGAGTGGAAGCACCCTGCCAAGTGGCTACTGTAATGCTCCAGATGGGAGATCATGGTGACTTCAACAAGGAGAGTAGTGGTAGAGATGGTTAGAAAGTGTTTAGACTTTGGATATATATTAAGCTGAACCATTTGAAATGAATGTTTTTATAGGTTAAAGATGGTCATAGATTGGCAATTTCATATGGTTCCACATAGTACTTGAAGGTAATGCCAAAAATATCTTGTGATGGATTGGACTTACTATGGGAGAAACAGAAACACCTCCAGGTTAACTGCAAGGTGTTTGAACTGAGCTCAAATGGAAGAATCTCTAAGATGGAAAGGGATGGTGGAGAATGGGTTTATAAAGGATAATCAGCAAGTTATCTTTAACATATTCAATTGAAAATATCAAGTGGGCAGTTAAATGATTCTAGAGCTTGGAGATTTGTCCGAGTTGGGTATATAAATTTAAGAGTATACTATATAGTCATTTCAAAGCCATGAGATAGATCAACAGAGAGATAGCATGAGATTGCCTATCTCATGAGTGTACATAAAGAAGATTATCATTAGGAAGACTAATCTCTAAGATTCTGGTTCCAAATCCATCTATGCCACTTACTATTTGTGCTAAAGAAGATCCTTAAATGTTTGTGTAGCTCAGTTTCCACATCTGTAAAACGGGTATAAGGATATTAGCCCTCACATCATAGGGTCACTGTGAGAATTAAATGAGTTAATGTGTTTAAAGTACTGCTACTGTTTGAACATATGTGTCCTTCTAAAATTCATATGTTGAAGTTTAAACCCAATGTGAAAGTATTTAATCGGCCTTTAAGAGGCGATTAAATCTTGAGGGCAGAATCTTCATGAATGGGATTATTAATTTTATAAAATGAAGCAGGCTAGCCCCTTTTGCCCTTATTCTCTTTTTCCTTTGTACCACATGAGGACACAGTGTTCATCCCTTCTGTCATGAGAGGATGCAGCAAGAAGACTCTCACAAGACATCAAATTCCCCTACATGTTGATCTCGGACTTCCAGCCTGTAGAATTATTAAAAGAAATTTCTCTTCTTTGTAAATTACCTGGTCTCAGGTATTTTGTTATGGCAGCAAGAATGGACTAAGGCAATTATTTAGAATAGTGCCTGATGTATAAGTGCTAGGTAGTTATTATTTTTTACATTATATCCCTAGCATCTAAGAGATGGACAAAACTATGTCAGGTGATTCAAGACTAATGCTATGTTAAAATAAAAAACTATAAGGCACTTCACCTTAATAAAAACATATTAGCATTTTTATAAGAGATAAATCACAATACTCGATTCATTTCCATAGTTCCTACAGTTAGAAGAATCAATAGCAATATGATGGTTTCCATCCAAGCTTTGAGGGCTCCGAGTCTCTGTCTGTTTCTATGCCTCCATGGTATTATTTTGCGGTAAAGCCAGAAGAGAATCTACCACATCATACTCACCAGATGCCAATTTAAACCAAAAACTTATGTGATATTGTGGAGATCAAAAAAAATCATTTATTAAGCTTCTGCTCTCTGTAGGAAACTGTGATAAATAGGTAGTGTTACGAAGATAAACATGATCCCAGTGTAGTATGGTGATACTGAGAAAATACTTTTTAGTCAAACAGAACTGTAAGTGAGTCCTGGCTTCATCAGTGACTCCTTGCCATGGGGAAATAAGCTTAACATGCCTGAGCCTCAGATTTCTCATCTGTAAAATAGCAATAATAATTGTAGTTCATAATGCAGTTGTCATATTACATTAAATAATGCCTGTGAAACTTTCGATATAGTGGCTAGCACATTGTAGTTACTCAGTACAAGTTTGCTTTAACAGGATAAAAAAGAAAGTGCCACAAAAGCAAAATACTGTTCAGACTTTGTTACAAGTGAAGTAATTAATGAAAAAATACGTGTGTGTGTGTGTGTGTGTGTCTGTGTGTGTACACACACCACAGGAGTATAGGAGAGAAAGACATGCTTTTTCCCAGGAGTTTTCAAAGATAACATGGGCTCCAAATAAAGATAGAACTATGTAGCTCATTGTAACAGAGATAGCATCAGCAATGAGAAATAATTCTCAGGGTGTTTAATGGTGAAATATATATGTATATTTTGGCCAAAGTGAAAAATGTTTGTGGGTGAGAATATAGTGAGATATAATATTGGAACATGATTGATTAGAAACAACTTTAATGGTTATTGTTAGTTCTAATAAAGATTTTGGGCCTTATACCTGTATTAGGGTTTGCCAAAGAAACAAACAGTAAGATGCACATATTTAGAGATTTATTATAAGGAACTGGCTTAATTAAATATGGCGACTGACAAATCCCAAGATCTGCAATGAGTCAGCAAGCTAAGTATTCAGAACTGATGATGTATTCTAGTTCAAGTGTGAAGGCCTGAGAATCAGGAGACCCTTTATGTAGTTCTAGTCCAAATGCCAGCAGGATTAACACCCAGGAAAAATCAATGCATTGGGTAGAGTCCAAAGGCAGGAAAAACCCAATGTCCTGGTTCAAGTGCACTCAAGCAAGGGGAATTTTCTCTTACTTAGTGAAGAGTCAGTCTATTTGTTCTATTCGGGGCTCCAACTGACTGGATGAGGGGCCTATTCATATTAGGGAGGGCAATCTGCTTTATTGCCCTATTGATTTAAATGTAAAGCTCATCCAAAATCACCCTCAGAAAAGCACTCAGAATGATGGTTGACAAAATATCTGGGCATGCCATGGCCTAGAAAAATTGATGCATAACCTTAACCATCACAGTATCCTTGTCATTTGAAAGTCACTGAGGGCTTGCAAGCAGGGGAGCATATCATGGACCAAAATGCATTACGAAGGAAATTATAGAAGTGGATTTCTGTGCAGTGAGCTAGAGGGAGAAAAGGCTATTGTAGAAGTCTAAAATGAGGTTATGATAAAATCGATTCACATGGAAAAAGTCAAAGATGAGAAAGAATGTGAAAATAGAATATAAGTACTGTCATTTGCATTTATCATGTATTTGTCATTCAGTGAGTCTTTAGGACTCTATTATTTGCTGTGTGATCCAATAGATTTATAAAAGGCAGGAGGACACAAATTCTAGATAGCAGACATGGAATCCCATACAGAATGTAGATTCCATAGTTAGTTTCAGCTGACTATCCAACAATCATTTTCTCCACTATTTCTTGTTGAAATAATTTGTGCATTTATTAAATATTTTTGAGTGACTCTATGTACAAGAAATGTTTTTGTATCCAGAGTACAGATCAAGATCTACATGGAAATTAAACCCCTCTCCGGTCCCATGGGGATGATTTTAACAAGCGTAAGTCAGTTCTGGTGATTTCGTTCCCTTAGTCATTTAACAGCCAACCAAAATACAATTTTTTCCAATGAGATCTAATTAACCTGCAATTAGGTAGCTGACTAAATACCACAGGGAATGGTGTTATATCAGGAACTCAGTGTTCTCTGTTGCTGGCAGTTTGCCTACTCAGCAGTGGCTGTAGCCAGTGCAAATACATGTTTTAGGGTGAGTGCAAATACATATTTTAGGGCCCATGCATAACCTTCATCTCTTCAACCATGCACATGTTGTTTATGAGCTGATTGGGGCATTACAAGAGTGGTTAAGGAAAGAGGCTATCTAGTATTCACAGAACTAGTTTTCCCGTTCACTTGATTAAGATCTTTCTCTTCTGAGGTCACTCTTTGGTAAGCATTCACATGAAACACAAATATTATCATTATTTTCACCTAATAACATACCCAACACCCAGATCTCTTTGTCATCAATTTTCTACCAACTCCCTGACTAACAAGTCAAATCATTGGCCACAGCCTCTGGATCAGCATACAATCACACACCTGGCTGTTTCTCCTTCCAAGCAAGAGAAACAACCAGATGCTCTAAGTTCCGTCTACTTTGAGGATTTTCCTTCACCATTGCTCTTCAGGGATGTCCCTGAAAAGGGCTATAGTGCTGTAGCTGTTCACTTCTGGGAGGTGCTGATATATCACTCAGAGCTACCTGTTTATATCACTGATAAAAGAAGTTTTCTCTTCTTTTATCAACTGATAACGGGAAACTCCCCATGAAGCCATAGATACAGGGCGGAAGAAAAAAGGTAATAAAGCAGGAGTAGGGATAATGTTTATTGGTCTCAGTTACCTGATATTGGGTAACTTACAAAGAAGAGTTTTAATCAGCTCGTCATTCTGTAGACTGTGCACATAGTATGGCTGAGAGGCCTCAGGAACCTTACAATCATGGCAGAAGGTAAAGGGGGAGCAGGCACATCCTGCATGGTTGGAGCAGGAGGAAGAGAGATGGGGGGAGTGTTACACACTTTCAAACAGCCAGATCTCCTGAGAACGCGCTCACTATCGCAACAACAGCAAGGGAAAATCCGCCCCCGTGATCCAATCGCCTTTGACCAATTCACTCTCCCAACATTGAGGATTACAATTCAACATGAGATTCGGTTGGGAACACAGAGCCAAACCGTATCAGTTACTTAGGCCACTTTTTGACGTAATTTATTTGTGCCTTCAAGGTTTGTTGGAGCCCAGTTTCACATATACCACTTCCCTTGTATCATGGATTGCTGCCATACACACCCAACTTTATGGCTTGTTGTGTCAGACAACACTCAGTTCAAATAGGCAGCTCAGGTCACATAGTAACTCTGTGGTTAAGTGTTCAGCATCTACTAAGGCCTCATAGCAGGCCAAAAGCAGTTTCTTAAAAGGAGAGTAAGTATCCACAGAGTAGCAGAGCTCTGGTGTAAAATGTTTAGAGTCTACACTGTGATTTACATCTAGGGACATGCCTAAGGCTCTGAAGTGGCCCTATCTGCTGCTGTGACTTCAGGCACTATTAAATCTGCTGGATGAATCCTATGATCCAAGATACAGAGTGGCTTGGAAGGAAGGCTAGACCTATTGCAGAGCCTTTTCTTGTTCTGGGTTGCACTAAAAACAAGCACCTTTTTAGATCACTTGGTAAATGGGCCACAGTAGCGTATCTAAGTATGTTGCCTCCAAAATTCAAAGAATTCCACTGGACATGGCGCTTTCCTTTTGCTTCTAGGAGAGGTTTAATGCACAATTTATCCTTCACCTTAGAAAAGACATTTCGACAGGTGCCACACCACTGGACTCAGGGATTTTACTGAGGTAAAGCTTACCTGAATTTTTGTCAGATTTATTCATCAGCGTATGACATGTAACTGTCTTACCAATAAATCTAGAGTAGTTGCTACTTCCTACTCGCTGGGGCCAATCAGCATAACATAATCATTGTTATAAACCAGTGCAATATCTTGTGGAAGGGAAAGACAGACAAGATCCCTACAAATTAAATTATGATGTAGGGCTGGAGAGTTGACATACCTCTGAGGCAGGACAGGGAGGGGGTATTGCTGATCTTGCTGATGGAAATCACACTGTTTCTGATGTTTTTTGCTAACAGGTTTGGAAAAATGCATTTGCCTTATGAATAGCTGCAAACCAGGTACCAGAACGTGTGTTAATTTGCTGAACGGTGCAAGAGCAATTTCAGTTGGATTCAGTGTCTGGTTAAGTTTATGAAAATCCACTATCATTCTTCAAAATACACATTTTCTGCATAAACCCAACCGGTCAGTTGAATGGGATGTGGTGGGAATCAGCACCTCTACATCCTTAAAATCTGATGGTGGCACTAATCTTTGCAATTCTTTCTGGGATGCTGTATTGTTTGGGGTAATTATTTTTATAGGTAGAGGTAGTTCTAGGGGCTTCCACTTGGTCTTCCCACCATAATAGTTGCCATTCCAAGGGTCAAGGAACCAATGTGGAGATTCTGCCAGTGGCTGGATATGTCTGTTCCACTTATGAATTCCAAAATTGAGGAAATAACCACAGAACCATTTTGGGAACCCACTGTATCCTTTGTGAGATAGATCTAGGCTAAAACTCCATTGATCATCTAACCTTCATAAACCACTACTCTGACTTGTAGGTCACAGTAACAGTTTTGAATCTCCTTAATTTAATGTCAGTTTGGAGCCATTATCTGGTAGTCTCAGAAAAAAATTAATATTTCCTTTACCCCAATGTTCAGTTGCCCTTGTCAAAAGCCATAGGCCCCTTTTGGGAAGACTGAGGTAAAGGTCAATGATACAAATTTTGGGCAGTACAGCAAAGTTCTTCCTCCAGAGGATCTGGTCTCCCCTTTATTCAAAGAGTTCTGGGTGTGTAAACTGACTTAAGTTTGGCAATTTATTGACCATGGATCTGTTTTATGATACATGTTAGACTTTAGTTCAGTTGATCTAGAACTTTTCTGCTATATCGACCAAGGAACAATTCAACAGATTATTCATCTACTTCACTTCTTGGAATACAGTGATCAACTAACCTGTGCCATAAGTCTCTAGGCGTCAGCCTCTTCCAGTTGCTGCTTTGACTCTACAGCAACCACACCTTTGGTGACCGAGTGCTGCTACTAGGCCTCTGCTACTCTGGGATAAGATTATCTCTATTACATTATATTTCCCAACTCAGTGGCAGCAGTTCTCAATTTAATTTCTGACCTAAAAAAAAGAACAACCACAAATCTCTTCAAAGATACAGGTGCTCCTCTCACAAATGTATTTCTCAGCCGTGGTGAAGGATGTGAAATCAGGACACTCCAGGAGGAAGTGAGCAGGCCTTGCATGATCAATCCTCTCTAACTTTCCAATCTCCCTAAGCCTTTGGATTCATTCAGTGTACACTAAGCCAGCTCTGGCATTTCAGTTTCATTTCATGTAGGCCACCTTTTGATACACATTTCAGCCAGCCAATCACACAAAAAGTTAGAGATGTTTCTAATCATCCAAGTTACAGCATTATATCCAGAATATTTGCTTAGTATACCCATATCAATAAATTGACCTGATTCAACTTTATGTTCCTTTCTCCACTGACCCACACCTTCAATATTCATTCCCATAAATATCCCCTGGATATCTATCTACATAAAGTAGAAAAGCCCTTTCAGGGCCTGCTGGGACTTGAGCCTAGTTACAGGCCTAAAAAGGAAGGAGGGATATTAGGGATGGGTCTTGAGGAGACTCAGCAGTGTTCTGCAAAGCAACCGCCTAAGAGGAAACCGTATACATTTCTCAGGAATGCCAGAGTTAATCTCCTGAGACAGGGGTAGAATGGCAGCTTCTACTGACACATAAAGCTCATCCAAATTTAGGAGTTTAGCGTCTCTGCTTTTATCAGAAACTTCACATCTGTCCCTATTCCCATTTTCAGGACCCCATCCTACCTCAATCAAATATCCTTGTTTTAGCAGCAAAACCCTGAGACGTTGGTGATTCCGTTTGTGTTATAATTCAGCCACTTGCGGAATGAGGCTATGGGTTTGGTTTTCAACAATCTCAGCTCTGCTGCTGTAGGATATGTGGATTTCTTTCAGGGAGGAAGTAAAAGCTTTCAGGTCATGTATGCAAGTGCTTGAGCTGGGAATTTGAATTCCTGAGCTTACTGTTTTCTTTCTTCACTTTGTCTAGCACAAGTAGCAGTAACTTTTCAATCTCATTATACTTATTAGTTGGACAAAAATGTTTTGTTATCAAATACTCTGTGTTTATATATTTCTGTGCACACACATATACACTCCCACTTTCTTTCTGTTATACATGTTATGAAATTTCAAAAAAATGTTTTCAGTTTGTTTTCTAAGGACATAAGGTCATCTCTTTTAACTCTTGTGAGTTGTGTGATAAGTAGATTTTTTTTTGTTTTTTATCTTTTGAGATGAAATTTCACTGTTGTCACCCAGGCTGGACTGCAATAGCACAATCTGGGCTCACTGCAACCTCCACCTCCCGGGTTCAAGCAATTCTCCCGTCTCAGCCTCTTGAGTAGCTGGGATTACAGACGGCCGCCACCACACCAGTCTAATTTTTGTATTTTTAGGTAGAGATGGGATTTCACCATGTTGGCTAGGCTGACATCAGGTGATCCACCCTCATCGGCCTCCCAAAGTGCTGGGATTACAGGTATGAGCAACCGTGCCTGGCCAAGATGGTATTTTTTTTAACTTCTGTAGCCATCTTCTAACTAAGAGGGGATGAGACCTTACAATTAGAAAGAACCTGAGCCCTTGATGATTTCATTGATTTACTGACTCAACCAATCATCATCCACCCTACTACTGAACTTTCTGTTACAGGAAATGACAATATCCCTATTGTTTAAGCTAGTTTGAGTTGAGTATTCTGTTACTCGCATTAGATTATTTTAACTGTTACAACTATTTTAAAGAGTTGGCAGGAAATATTTGAGTCAATACATTTTAGGGTAGGAGAAAACCTTTGGCATCATGTACTGTCATATGATATGTCATTGTGGGGTAAGTGTGTGACGGTGCCAGTGCTAAAATCCAGATAATCTCATTCCAATTTCATTGTTCTTTCTTCTGCATTAGGCAGTGCATAATTTTTCTAATATCCTATTTTTGTTCTAATATAAAGGGTTTATTATCCATATTTGTTTGCCTTCAGTTCTTACCTGAAAGATTACCTGAAATCATTTGAGAAATATTTTTTCCGATTAGTAACTAGTGTGATATATATATATATAAAATCTTGTTGTACCAAAGAGGTTAATTCTTTTTCTCTATATCCTGACATTACACAAAATAAAAGCTCTCCTGGTGAACTCACACTGTTTCTCAGCTATCCATCTCACAAATGAGTTGTCCAAAACTCTCATCTGTTTCACAAACAGCACATCTATCTCGTTCTTAGAATAACCCAAGCTGAACTGAAATGAGTTCTTTGTCACAGCTTTCAAACCTGTCAAATGAGGAGGATGAAAGATGATTGGCAAATAGTGTGGCTTGTCAACTCCTCAATCATGCACAATAAAATCTAAAATGATAGATGTTGTGATGGCCAACATTTTTATATACTGTATTTCACTTATGAAAAACACTGGAAAGTTTACAAGGTCATAAACATTCAGCATAGTTATGCCACTTTTCTTAGAAATTTTAAGAACTTTGTCTCTGTTTGTTCTATTAGTTTTAGGATCCCACACACACACGCACACACACAAAGGAGTTTAAGAATATTAGACATGACTTCAGTGTTACAGATCACTGGGTCTAGACCCAGACTTTGAAAATGGAAGAAACTGAGATGTGACAAGGAGTGATACAGTCACCTGACAAGAAATGCCAGCAGTTACCAGAAGCTGGAAGAGTCAAGCAACATCTTCTATCCAAGAGTCTCTGGAGGGAGAATGGCTCTGACAACAACTAGATTTCAGTCTAATGATAATGATTTCAGGTTTCTGACGTCTAGGTCTATGAGAGGATAATTTTCTGTTTTATTAAGCAACCAAATTTATGGTAACTGTTACAGTAGTCTAAGAAACCGAATACACTATTTTATCCAGCTGTGTAATGTTTTCCAGGTGTTCTGGTGTAGGTACAGAGATGATAGCTAGTTGAGTTCTTTTTGAAATGATGATGGAGAGAGAAAAGGGAATGGAATGCTGTGTATCTTCAAATAAATGACTACAATAGTGAAATATGGAATCTAAGTTGGCCAAGAGGGAAAATGAAGATAAAATGGGGCTAATGGATAATGAAAATATAAAAGTATCAAACTTTAGAAGCCATGACTTGCTTGAAGAAACATGAAGGCACAGTACCTGTTAAAAGTCATTGAATGTTGAATGAAATTAAATAACAAGGTCAGGGTTTGTTTTGTATAGACAACCTCAAAATTTAGTGGTGAATAATAATCTGGAGACATTTAAAAATTGGAGGTGTTGTAAATTGGAGACATAATGAAGGAAAGCACTTTCCAGATGTATATCAGAAACTTCACCCCATACAGTGAAAACTGAACTATTAAATTACCAGCATATATATTTGTAAAATACTGGGTTCAATTACTCATTGAGAACCAGAAGAATGAAACACTTCAACAAATATTTTGATTCTGTCAATACTCCTTTTCCTTTACATAAGGAAAGTCCTTTAAATTTTAATGTTCTCTATTTTAAGTATGAATTAATATATGCCTCTGGGATTCACTTCATATAAAATTTCTAGATAATATTTTCATAAAGATGTTATAGATCATCAAATTACTTTTGGTTATAAGCACATTCTATGATACTTGAGTCATTTTTTTGTGTAAAGTACTGGACATAGGCTTTAATGCTATGCCAGATCGATTTATTTGATTCAATTTGATACAAAATCTGCATGCAATATTTAATGAGCACCTATTCTGCCTAAGGCTCATCCTGGACCTATATAGCAGTTCCCCCTTATCTGCAGGGGATACAGTCCAAGACTCCCAATGGATGTGTAAAACCATAAATAGTACCAAATCCCACATACACTGTGTTTTTTCTTATACATATGCACCTATAACATTTAATTTAATTAATATGAAGCTAATCTGGCACATGTTGCCACCAGTGATGTTTTCTGTTTGTGTCTCATCCCCAAATTGAATGTATTTCACATTGAATCTATGCACTTATCACACACTGTGGCCATAACTTTTGCAGTTTAAGGCACAGCAGCAAAACTGCCATGAATTTCTTTTTTCTTCTTCACAATTTCACAAATAGAAAATCAACTTTTAGGTAGATGTTAGCCGCCTCAGCATACAACATATTTTCTTTCCTTATTAAGTCAAAACCTTTTACCTTTTCACCTAAAGAAGGCACGTTACTGCTTCTGCTTGGCATCTCTGACTTGCTAGCAAAACTACTCGTGTGCTTTGGGGCCACTATTACATAAAATAAGCATTCTTTGAGCAAAGGTATTATAATAGTCTGACAGTTCATCTAATAACTGAGGGGCCACTAATTGACTAAAAAATGGTTCATATTTACTGTGGATATGCTGGACAAAGGCATGATTCACTCCCTGGGTGGGACAAAGCAGGATGGCATGAGATTTCATCCTGCTACTCAGAATGGCATGGAATTTAAAACTTAGGAGTTGCTTGTTTCTGAAATTTTCGATTTAATATTCTCTCCGCAGTTGACTATGGGTAACTGACACTGAAGGAAGCAAAACCATGAATAAGGGGCAACTACTGTATACAATTCTTTTTTTTTTTTTTTTTTTTGACGGGGGCTCCCACTGTCTCCCAGGCTGGAGTGCAGTGGCCGGATCTCAGCTCACTGCAAGCTCCGCCTCCCGGGTTCCCGCCATTCTCCTGCCTCAGCCTCCCGAGTAGCTGGGACTACAGGCGCCGCCATCGCGCCCGGCTAGTTTTTTTGTATTTTTTAGTAGAGACGGGGTTTCACCATTTTAGCCAGGATGGTCTCGATCTCCCGACCTCGTGATCCGCCCGTCTCGGCCTCCCAAAGTGCTAAGATTACAGGCTTGAGCCACCGCGCCCGTAGACAATTCGTAAGTAGAGTTGATCCCCTGTCTATCATCATCTTCCACTTAAGTGAAGGTGAAGCTTAAAGGAATATGATGTAAACTGGACAACCGATATCGTAAATGTGTTTTTCATTTGGGTCAGCTATCTTTACTCTCCATGTTGCTTCACAGGGTCAGAAAAAATATTACTCTCTGGCCTATCTAGTGGTTAATATCCTTGAGAGTAACGAAGAGTAGTCCTCGCCAAATGTGTCAAGAAGTTCTCATTTCAAAAGAAAGAGGTGGGTGGCTTAGGCTGGGGTTTGGAGTCAGAGTGCTACGCCAGATCCATATCTGAATCCTTTGTCTTATTCTCTGAATGTTTTCTGTCATTCAGAGATACATACATACAATGATAGTGTCATTGTATCATTCAAAGTTCATATCTATAAAGAACCAACTCTTACCACTTTGTCATTGAATAGAGTGCCTTGAAATCTAAAATTTCTCCCTGCAAGGAGTGATGGGCTGACGGATATTTAACAATTTATTCTGTGATGCTGACCTGAGCCCCTGTTAGTAATAGTAACCAATTTCCGTGGCTTGAATACAATCACTATTTCCATTTGTCAAGCCAGAGTCACTGAGTGCAAAGTTGTAAAGAGATGTGCAGTAGTTCACTGTTGCATAGTGTGAATTATTTCTATCATAGAGATACAAAAGAGGTAAATAATTTCAAAAGCATTGATAGGAATAAAATGTATTAAAATAACTAAGACATGTTTTGAGTACTCATCATCTCTGTTTCTAAATGTATTTTATTTGATTGTAAATTTATGTAACTTTATTTTTAATATATATATTTTGTAATACAAGGTCTCACTTCATTGCCCAGGCTAGAGTGTAGTGGCACGATATAGCTCACTGCCACCTTGAATTCCCAGGCTCAAGTGATCCTTCCACCTTGACGTGCCAAGTAGCTGGGGCTACAGGCACTGGCTACTACATCTGGCTAGTTTTAAAAATATTTTTTTGTGTGTGGAGCTAGGGTCTCACCATCTTGCCCAGGTTGGTCTCAAACTCCTGGGCTAAAGCTATCCTTCTGTCTCAGCCTCCCAAAGTGCGGGGATTACATGCCACCGTGCCCAGCCAATACTGCATTTAACAACTGATCTGCAAAATTCTTGAAATGTTATCAGCTCTCATAATATCGTATGAACTGACACCAGTCTACTGACTACAACCTCATCAAAATGTTTCTCCTGGTATATACCTCCTCTTTTATATCATGACTCCCACTTTCTTAGTTTTTTTGCCATGTTTTGTGAGAGCTGACTTGCTTTGAAAAGGCACAAAGAGAATGAACTTTCTGAGGCTTATCATGCTGTCTACTCTGGTAGGAAGAATTCAAGATAACCTTCAAATAAGTGAAACTCTGAAATAATCCTCTCTGCTTATTGTGGATGGAAACTAACTTACTTCTAGCAAAGGTGATGGAATATTCAATCTTGTGACTGTCAGATGCCATCTTTGAAGACTGGAGAGATTCTCCTGCTGGCATTGAAGAAGTAAGCTGTCATGCTGTAAGAGGGCCTGTGAGAGGGTCACATGGCAAGAAACTGAATTCTACCAATAACTATGTCTGTTTAGGAAATGACCCAGAGCTCCAGAGAGAAATACAGGCACAATTGGTTTTGTTGTGCTTTGCTTTATTGTGTTTAAGATGTATTGCTCTTTTTTAATTGAAAGTCTGTGGCAACCCTGTGTCCAGTATGTTTATCAATGCCAGGTTTTCAGCAATATATGTCCACATTGGGTCTCTGTGTTACATTTTGGTGATTCTCCCAATATTCAAACTTCTCCACTATTACATCTGTTATAGTGATCTGTAATCACTGATTTTTGGTGTTACTATGGTAATTATTTTGGGGTGCCATGAACCATGCTCATATAAGACAGTTAATTAATACATGTGTGTGTTTGTTGTTTAATTTTTTTAATTTTTAATTTTTGTGGGTAAATGGTAGATATATGTATATTTATGGGGTACATGAGGTATTTGGATAGAGGCATGCAATGTGAAATAGTCACATCATGGAGAATGAAGTATCCATCTCCTCAACCAATTATCCTTTGTGTTAGAGACAATCCAAATGCACTCTTGTAGTTATTTAAAAATGTACAATTACATTACAATTGACTATAGTCACCCTGTTGTGCTATCAAATAGCAGGACCTATTCATTCTAACTATCTACTAAACCTCCCACACCTACCCCACCACCATCCACCCCTTCCCAGCCTCTGGTAACCACCCTTCTACTCTCTATGTTCTTGAATTCAGTTGCCTTGATTTTCAGAGCCCACAAACAAGTGAGAATATGCAACATTCGTCCTTTTGTGCCCGCCTTATTTCATGTAGCACAATGATCTCTAGTTCTACCCATGTTTTTGCAAGGGACAGGATCTCATGCTTTTTAGTGTCTGAGTGGTACTCCATTGTGTATATATACCACATTTGGTTTATCCATTCATCTGTTGATGGACACGTAGGTTACTTCCAATCTTAGCTATCGTAAATGGTACTACAAACATGAGAGTGCAGATATCTCTTCAATACACCTCTATCCTTTCTTTTGGTTATATACCCAGCAGTAAGAGTACTGGATTATACTGGTAGCTATATTGTTAGTATTTTGAGGAACCTCCAAACTGTTCCCAATAGTGGTGATACTAATTTACATTTCCAACGTCAGTGTACAAGCGTTCCCTTTTCTCCACATTCTCGCCTGACCTTTGCCTGACTTTTGGATATAAGCCATTTTAACCAGGGCGAGATGCTATCTCTAGTTTTGTTTTGCATTTTTCTGATGATCAGTGATGTTGAACACCTTTTTCATATGACTGTTTGTCACTTGTGTGTCTTTTTTGAGAAATGTCTATTCAAATACTTTGCCCATTTTTTGATCAGATTAAATTTTTCCCTATAGTGTTGTTTGAGCTCCTTTCTGATTATTAATATTCTGATTATTCTGAATAATATTCTGATTATTAATCATTTGTCAGATGGGTAATTTTCAAATATTTTCTCCCGTTCTGTGGGTTGTATCTTCATTTTGTTGATTGTTTCTTTTGCTGTGCAGAAGCTTTTTAACTTCGTGTGATAGGATATTGTTAAAGAAATTTTTGCCCAGACCAATGTTCTGGAGATTTTCTCCAACAACTTCTTGTAGTAGGTTTGTACTTTGAGGTTTTAGATTTAAGTATTCAATCCATTTTGATTTCATTTTTTTATATGGTGAGAGACAGGGGCCTAGTTTCATTCTTCTGCACATGGATATCCAGTTTTTTCAGCCCCATTTATTGGAGAGATTGTCTTTTCCCCTGTGTGTGTTCATGGTGACTTTGTCAAAAATGAGTTTACTGTAGGTGTGTGCATTTGTTCCAATGGTCTATGTCTATTTTTATACTAGACCAGTGCTGTTTTGGTTACTCTAGCTCTGTAGTATAATTTAAAGTCAGGTCATGTGATTTCTCCATTTTTTTTTTTTTTCTTTTTGCTCAGGATAGCTTAGCTATTCTGGTCTTTTGTGGTTCCACATAAATTTTAAGGTTGTTTTTTTCTATTTCTGTGAAGAATGCCATTGGTATTTTTATAGGAATGGTACTGTATCTATAGATTGCTTTGGGTAGCATGGAGATTTTATCAACATTAATTCTTCCATATAATGAATATGGAATATATTTGCGTTATTTGTGTCCTCTTCAATTTCTTTCATCAGTGATTTATAGTTTTCATTGTAGTAATCTTTCACTTCTTTGGTTAAATTAATTCCTAAGTATTTTATTTTATTTGTAGCTAATATAAACGGGATTATGTTTCTTAACAGATTGTTCACTATTGGCATATAGAAATGCTAGTGATTTTTGTACATTGACCTTGTATCCTGCAACGCTACTGAATTTGATAGTTCTAATAATTTTTTTGTTGAGTCTACAGGTTTTTCCAAATATAAGATCACACCATCTGCAAATAAGAATAATTTGACTCCTTCCTTTCCAATGTCGATGCCCTTTATATATTTCCTTTGTCTGACTGCTCTAGCTAGAACTTTCAGTACTATGTTGACTAACAGTGGTGAAAGTGGGCAGCCTTGTCGTGTTTCAAATCTTAGAGGAAGGGCTTTCAGTTTTTCCTCATTCAGTAGGATACTAGCTGTGGGTCTCCTATCTATCGCTTTTATTGTGTTAAGGAACATTCCTTCTATACACTGTTTTTAAAATATTTTTCCCAATAAGGGATGTGGAATTTTATCAAATGCTTTTTCAGCTTCAATTGAAGTGATCATATGATGTTTATCCTTCATTCGGTTGATAGAATGTATCATATTGATTGATTTGTGTATGTTGAACCACGCTTCCATCCCAGGCATAAATCCCACCTTGTCATGATGAATGGTCTTTCTAA
>NW_012118932.1:7056492-7072580 GCF_000951035.1 Colobus angolensis palliatus | reverse complement strand
TATTCTCTGAGAGACAATGATATTGAAATTAGGCCAATTACAGTAATAAACCTACAGTGGCCTCTCAGTGTTCATGTGAAATAAAGAGTAACACACCTTTTACTTTAAATCAAAAGCTAGAAGTGATTTAGCTCAGTGAGGAATGCATGGCAAAAGCTGAGACAGACTGAAACCTAGGCTTTTTGCACCAAACAGTCAACTTGTGAAAGCAAAAGAAAAGTTCCTGAAGGAAAACTACTACTCCAGGAAACATAATGATAAGAAGTAAAAAGTAAAAAATGTAATTGCTGATACAAAGAGTTTTAGTGTCTGGATGGAAGATCAAACAACAACATTCCCTTAAGCCAAAACCTAATTCAGAGTAAAGCTCTTCAATTCCGAGGTTCAGAGAGGTGAGAATGCTACAAAAGAAAGGTTTCAAGCTGGCAAAGATTGGTTCGTGAGGTTTAAGAAAAAAAAAAAATTCCCATAACATAAGAGTGCAAGGTAAAGCAACAACTACTGGTGTAGAAGCTACAGCAAGTTATTCAGAAAATCTATCTAAGATAACTAATGAAGGTGGCTACACTAAACAATGGGATTTCAATGTGGATGAAACAGCCTTCTGTTGGAAGAAGATGCCATCTTGAACTTCCATAGCTAGAGTAGAAAAATCAATACCTGGCTTCAAAGCTTCAAAGGACAGGCTATCTTGTTAGAGGCGAATGCGTGTGGTGACTTTAAATTGAAGCCAATGCTCATTTACCATTCTGAAAATCCTAGGGCCCTTAAGAAATATGCTCGGTCTACTCAGCCGGTGCTCTCTAAATGGAATGACAAAGTCCAAATGACAGTACATCTGTCTACAGTAAACTTGGTTTACTGAACATTTTAAGCCTGCTGTTGAGACCCACTTCTCAGGAAAAAAAGATTCCTTTCAAAATATTATTTCTCATTGACAATGCACCTGGTCACCTAAGAGCTCCAATAGAGATGTACCAAGAGATAAATGTTATTTTCATGCCTTCTAACACAACGTCCATTCTGCAGCCTATAAAGGAGTAATTTTGACTTTCAAGTCTTGTTATTTAAGAAATGTATTTCATGAGGCTATAGCTGCCATAGATAGTTATTTCTCTGATGGATCTGGGAAAAATAAACTAAACTCTTCGGAAAGGATTCACTATTCTAGATTCTATAAAGAACATTCATGATTCATCGGAGGAGGTCAAAATACAACCCTTAACAAGTATTTGGAAGAAGTTGATTCCAACACTCATGGATGACTTTGTGAAGTTTGAAACTGTAGTGAAAAAGTAACTGCACATATGATGGAAATAACAAGACAGTTAGAATTAGAAGTGGAGCCCGAATATGTGACTGAATTGCTGAAATCTAATGAGAACGCTTGAATGAATGAGGAGTTGCTTCTATTGGATGAGCAAAGAAATTGATTTCTTGAGATGGAATCTACTCCTGGTGAATATTGCTGGAAGAAAGTGATTTCTTGAGATGGAATCTACTCCTGGTGAATATTGCTGGAAGAAGGTGATTTCTTGAGATGCAATCTACTCCTACTATGAATATTGTTGAAATGACAACAAGTGATTTAGAATATGATGTAAGTTTAGCATGTAAGCAGCAGCAGAATTTGAAAGGACTGACTCCAGTTTTGAAAGAAGTTCTACCTTGGGTAAAATGCTGTAAGACAGTATTGCATTCTATAAGGAAATATTTCCTGAGAGGAAGCATTCATTGATGCAGCAAACTTCATCATTGTCTTATTTTTAAAAATTGCCACAGCCACCCCAATCTTCAGCACCCACTATTCTTATCAATCAGCACCTGCCAACGTGCAAGAAGGCCCTCTGTTAGAAAAAGATTACAACTAGCTTAAGGATGAGATAATTATTAGCATTTTCAGCAATAAATTATTTTAAAATTGTGGTATGTTTATTTGTTAGACATAATGCCGCTGCACACTTAATAGATGGCAGTACAGTTAAACATAACTTTTATATGCAATGGGAAGCAAAAAAAGTTGTGTGACTCACTTTATTATGTTATTCACTTTATTGCAGTGGTCTGAAATTGAATTCACAATATGTCCATGGTGTGCTTATATAATATATAGCCTAACCAACATCTAGATAGTAGCTATTAGATGCCCTGAGCTAAGGACTCAGCTAGACTATGCCTGGTGCCATAATTTGAATATGGTTTGTCTCCACCAGAACTCATTTTGTGGCTTGGTCCCCAGCGTAACAGTGTTGAGAGGTGGTGGGACTTTTAAGAGACATTTGGGTCCTAAGGGATTCACCTACATGAAAGGATGAAAGCCGTATCATAGAAATGGTTGAGTTCTAGTTCTTGCCAGACCCGATTAGCTATTGAGAGAGTAGATTATTATAAAAAAAATTATGTTGGCCTTTTCGGCTCTCTTCTGCTACCCCTCTTGCTCTGTAATGTTGTCTGGTGTTACAACAGACGCATCATAGAAGTCGTCACAGAAGCGACCAGATTCAGCCCTATTATAGTACTATTATAGTCGAAGCCACTATTCTACTTTATGTCTTGGTATGTTTACTACCTCTGGATGTTTTATATATATGGGATTATACAATAGGGTATTCTGTGACTGAGTTTATTTAGCATAATCTTTTTAAAGTTCATCTATGTTGCAGCAAGTATATGTATTTAATTATTCTCACTGCCAAATATTCTGTTATGGCTATCTAACATCTTATTTATCCATTCACCATTGATAAACATTTAGATTGTTTTATATTTTATCTATGATAGATAATACAGCTATGAACATTTGTGTATAGTTTTTGTGTGAACATATGTTTTCAGTTATCTTACGTATATATACATGGGGATGGAATTACTGGGACATTTAGTAAACCTGTATTTAATCTTTTAAAGAACTGAAGATTACTTTCTGAAGAGGCTAAAACTTTTTATATTCCCCCAAGCAGTGTAAGATGATTCCAATTGCTCCACATCCTCACCTTGTTTCTATGTGTCTTTTTTATGGTGGGCATCATAGATGGTGTGATGTGGTTTGTCATTGTGGTTTTGATTTGCATTTTCCTGATGATTAATGATGTTGAGCATCTTTTAATTTGCATAGTAACCATTTGTGTATCTCCTTTGGAGAAATGTCTACTCAGATCCTTTACCCGATGTTAGTTGAGTTATTTCATTTTTATTATTAAATTACAAGAGTTTTTAACTATATATTTTAGGTAAAAGTTCATTATAAACATTTATGATGTGGAAATGTTTTCTCCCTTTGGCATGTTGTCTTTTTGCTATTTGATGATCTTTTGGAGCACAAAATTTTTTATATATTGAAGATGCCCAATGTATGTTTTTATTGTTCTTTGTGCTCTCATCATCATGTATAATAAACCATTGTATAATTCAAGGTCAAACATATTTATGCCTATGTTTTCTTCTAAGGATTTTATAGTACCAGCTTTGAAATTTAGATCTTTGGTTCATTTTGGGTTAATTTTTTAGTATAAGGTAGGGGTCTAAATTAATTGTTTTGCATGCAGCTAGTCAATTGTTACAGCATCATTTGTTAAAAAGACTATTCTTTCCTCATTGAATTGTCTTACTATTCTTGTCAAAAGTTAATTGACAATAGCAAAGACATGAAATCAACTCAAATACCCATCAATGATAGACTGGATAAAGAAAATGTGGTACATAAACATTATGGAATACTATGCAGCCACAAAAAGGAATGAGATCATGTCCTTTTCATGTCCACATGGATGGAACTGGAAGCCATTATCCTCAGCAAACTAACACAAGAACAGAAAACCAAACACTACATGTTCTCACTCATAAGTGTGAGGTGAACAATAAGGACAGATGGACACAGGGAGGGGAACAACACACACTGGCGTCTGTCGAGGGTCAGGGTGGGGGAGAGCATCAGGATACATAGCTAATGCATGCAGAGCTTAATACCTAGGGAATGGGTTGAAAGGTAAAGCAAACCACCATGGCACACATTTACCTAAGTAACAAACCTGCCCATCCTGCACATATATCCCAGACCTTAAAATAAAATAAAATTTTTTTAAAAAGTCAGTTGACTACAAACATAAGGTTTTGTTTCTGAATAATCAATTCTACTCCATTGATCTATATGTCTATCCTTATTCCGGTACCACACTATCATGTCACATTGCTAAAATCAGACATATAGATCAGTGGAGTACAATTGGGATTCCAGAAACAAACTCTTACATTATGGTCAGTTGACTTTTAAAGAGTGTGCTAAGATAATACAATGGAAGAGGCTTTGGGTGTATGCTTTCCTTGTGGGCTGTTTACTGTTGCTAATTTAATAGCTTTATTTATTATAGACCTGTTCAGAATTGTGTTCTTTTTGAGCCAGTTTTAACAATTTGTGTCTTTTTAGAAATTTGTCCATCTCATGTAATTTGTTGGCATTCACTGTTTTTAGGTATAAAAACATATGCTTCGTTTTGTGTTATCATTGTTATACATGATGCATCTACATTTGTGATAAGCTCAATAACACATTGCTATAATTGCTCGTTTATATAGTTTTATGTCTATTAGAGAAGCTGATGAGAAGTTCGCTTTCATAATTATTCCTTTGAATTTCATTTGCCTCTGGTGTCATTTTCTTGTTCTAATACTACTTTGCCCCCAAATACCTCCTTTGTGTTGCTTTTGCCAAATGTATTATATTTTTGTATATGTTATAGGTTCAACATTGTATTATATGCTTTTCATTTGATACAATTGTTTTTTGAAATCAGTTAAGAAATAAAGGAGAAGAAATATGCTCTTTAAATATTTTTGCTATTTTTTGCCAATACATGATAAACTATACTATTACTCTGTTTTTCCATGTGACTTTGAATTAATGTGTGGAGCCATCTACTTTCAGCCTGAAGAACTTCTTTTAGTATTTCTAGTTTGTTCTTTAATCAAAGAATTCTGCCAATTTTTGTTTTTCTGGGAATGTCTTTATTCACCTCTATTTTTGAAATACGGTTTTTCTAGATATAAGATTCTTGGCAGATGTTTTTCTTTCAGTACTTTTAGTATGTTACCTCACTGCTTTCTAGCTTCCACTGTCTCTAATGAAAAGCCCGCTAATTCTTCTATTAGGGTTTCCTTGTACGTGATGAGTCATTTTTCTCTTGCCGCTTTAAAATTACCTCTTAGTCTGTGGCATTTAGAACTTTTATTATGATGTGTGTGTAAGTGCATTTATCCTATTTGGTGTTTGCTGACTTTCTTTACTGTGCAGATTAACGTTTTTCATCAGATTTGGAAAACTTTCAGCTAATACCTTTTCTAATATAATTTTCTGTTGCCTCCTTCCTCTGCTCTCCTTCTGATACACTCTGTGCTTAGGTGAGTGTGACTATGGTGCTCTACATGTCTCTGAATCTGTTTGCTTTTATCATTTATTTTCACTGTTCTCCAGATAACATAATCCATATCGATCCACTTAATACTTCACTGATTTTTTTCTTCTTCCAGTTCAAATCTACTCTAGTATTTCACTTTTGTTATTAAACTTTTCAATTTTGAAATTTGCAATAGATTATGTTTTATAATTTCTGTCTCTTTATTAGATTCACTATTTGATGAGATATTGTCATCTTAGCTTTCCTTACTTTTAAAAATTATTTCCTTGAGTTAATTCAATATATTTTAATGCCTACTTTGAAGTCTTCAGTCTTTGTAAAAGTCTACATCTAGGTCCTCTCATGGGCAATTTAACTTGCCTTCTTTTTTCTACCGTGTGGGTCATCCAGTCTTGTTGATTTATATGTCTCATAATTCTTTGTTGAAAGTATGATATTTTAAGTACTATACTGTTCTAATTCTGGATGTTGATTCTCCTCACTCTCTTCTGGGGTTGCTTTGCTGCTGTTTGTTAATTGTTTGGTGAACTGGCTGGATTATTTTAGGAAAGTCTATTTCCCCATCAGTGTATACCTTCTGTTATTGCCCCTCCTGGAGTACAGGCTTGGGCATACGCACAGTCACCCAGAGATGACAGTAGTTTTTGTTTGTTTGTTTGTTTGTTTGTTTTGAGAGAAGTCTCGCTTGAGATGACAGTACTTTTAGCAGGATTCCCTTTGACTTTCTCTAATCCTTTTGTTAAACTGTCTTCTTTGATATTACACTCATCTGTTAGGCTTCTCTAATTGCTGGCTGATTGCTCTTGTTTTCAATAGAGCACTAGGACGAAAAAGGATGCAATTAATCCTGGTCCAATTAAATCTATGTAGAGGTAGTTTTTGAGACCAATCTTTGGTGTTTGTCCTGACCCACAAGGGTTCTTCTTAGCTGTCTCTTTCCACAGTTCTCTTTTGTAAGCTAGCTGGCCTGTCCTTTGTCTTTTTACCTGCTGTACAGCTTTTTACCTGCTGTTCATTTAAAAAAAAAATGTTGGGCCGGGAGCGGTGGCTCACACCTGTAATCCCAGCACTTTGGGAGGCCGAGGCGGGCAGATCACCTGAGGTCGAGTTCCAGACCAGCCTGGCCAGCATGGTGAAACTCTTGTCTCTACTAAAAGTACAAAAATTAGCAGGGTGTTGTGATGGGAGCCTGTAATCCCAGCTACTTGGGAGGCTGAGGCAGGAGAATCGCTTGAACCTGGGAGGCGGAGGTTGCAGTGAGCCTTGATCATGCCATTGCACTTCAGTCTGGGCAACAGAGACTCACTCTCAAAAAAAAATAAAATAAAGAAAAAACAAGTTGCAGGTCTCAGCTCCAGATGACCCATTCATAACCTTTTGTAAAACATTTAAAGAAGAAGATGAATTTATTTAAATCATGCCAACTTTCACAAGCACAGGAACACATATTCACAAAAACTTTCTCATCAGCCTCAAATTCTCCTTAAAATGAAATGTGTTGAGTTGGCAAACCCCTGAAAATGTTAGTGGGGTTTCCCTGACAAGATGGATTATTCTCACATAACACTTGCGAAGCATTGAGAAAATGGCATTTTTACATGGTTGGTTTAAAAAAAAAAAAAAAGGATTTTGAAGCATTATTACTAGATTGATGTAGCAAGATTTTGGCAGGTTTATCTTAGTGTTTGGAATGAAAAGAAGTTTGCATTAAAATTGTGAGAGTTTGGGAAATGAAAAAAATTAAAGAAGATTTTTGTAAAAGTATGACAAGGAGCTTAGAACAGGCTTTTGAGAAACTCTTCAAAGAAAATCTTCAAAATTGCGTCTGTGACAGCTATGCTCTGTTCTCTGTCCTAAGGCGGTCTTTACGTTTCTTTCTGTTAGTGTGACAAGGATATTTTACAGGAGAAAAATAGTCCCACTATCTATCCCAGTTCAAGATATATCTGTCTGGAGAAGGTTCAGAAAGATGGTCTATTAGGTTACTTAACTGTGAGGGGAAAAAAGGCTTAAAGTCAGTTATATAAAGATGTATATAGACAGTGGTGTTTTATAGTTGGTCACATATCATCCTTTAACCTAGGGCACAATCCAGAGGACGAGGGTGGTGGTCACAGCTGGAGCCTTGAGTATTTATGAGTTTGTGTATTGTTGTGTGTATGTAAGAGGAAGGGTATGTGTGTATTGAAAATAGGAATAGAATTAGTGCAGAGAATCTAAAGGCATTAGAAGACAACCGGAATGTCAACTCTGAAATGGTGTGGAGTACAGATGGTGAAATTTCACTAGTTCCCTTTCCCCCGTTATTGAATGGAAAAGTTAAACTAAATGAATCATCCACTGTTAGTAGACTTCATTAACCATCCTCCCCCTGGCTTTATAACCAAATCTCACTTATAAAACGCTGTGTTCTACCTCTCTTAATCCCCACTTCTTTTATTTACCTTCATCTGAAGTAAATGCATAAATCTGGAAAAGCACAAGTTGTTACTGTTTCTCCTTCAGAGACATTTGCGGCCCACACGTCAGCACTTTCAGACATCCGGTAGCATCTCTATCTTGGTTCAGCTGTCCTGTGGATGCTTTTTGTCATTCCCAACAGTGCCGAGTGATCAAAAGCGTGCTGTAGTGTGGTGCCTAACAGCCACCAAGCAAATGTCTTTTGGATTAGGACAATCCCCACACAACACCAGTATAGGAAAAAGCTGCGTATGTGCCCCATTTCCATCTTTTATCCACAGTTCGACTCCTGTATCCAATTTACTTTCCATGTAACTTTCTAAGTGAGAGACAAGCCAGATAAATTATCTCAATATTTTATTTCACATTCTGGATTTAAATCACTTTCTCAGAAGAAAGATACAGTGGCTTATATGGTTTTTTGCTCTAGCTCCACTTTTCAAATAACTGTTAAATGGCTCCACCATGTGGTTGAAAAATAGATTTTATTTACAGAAACCTAACACTGCAACAATAAAATTAGTCAAATTATTGTCATTTATTTATTCATCCAACAAATGTTAGCCTAGTCTTTTATGTGTCTGGCTATGTTCTCTGCACTGAGAACACTGTAAACAAAACTAATACAGTCCCCGACTCCTTGGATCTCATGATCACTGTTTATCTTTTCCATGGCTGAGTAGCAGACTGTACCTAACATTAAAATAATTATAAAAGCACATCTTTTAAGTTGTTTTTATTAGATACTATAAAAAGGATAAAATAGGCTCTGGTTATGGCTCTGTAATTAACTGCAAAAATACTTTTCCTCTGTGGGACTGTGGTTATTATAGGCTGTCCTAGATAAATGGCTCCTAACCCTGATAATATGATAAAACAATGACATATTATTTGTCACAGAAAAAAAAAAGCACATTCCAAAGTTTGTCTACAAGGTTGGGATGGGTGTATCGTAACCTCCAGAAATATTATTTACGCTTAGTATGTGTTCACATACAGGTAAAGTATATTATATGTATCTATTGGAATAGATACTCTCTAATGTCCTTTCTAGCTGTAACAATCTTTGCTTCCCATGATCAGGAATAATTGATTTTAAAAAAATCAGTTCCAAAGAGAACTAGAGCATATATTCGAGGCTCCTGTCTTCCAAACCTTCCCAACACATCAACTGAACACTGTAGTTGCTACAGTATAGCAGTTTCACCTTATTGCTTCCTGCTACCCTTACTCAGGAAAAAAGTGCTGCGTGAGTGGGGTGATCATAAAATGTACAGTGCAAACCAGGACAGTTTTGAGAGTGAAGTAGAAACTTGCAGTAGTACTATTTATGCTACAATTTTACTGTAAAAAGTAAATTAGTTAAGGTATTAAATGAGCACAGAATAGTGGTTGGCATATAATAAGCACCCTACACATTTCAGTCTTTTATCATGGACAACTGACTATGTATCTCTCTACTTGTTTTCCTCCTATTCCCTCTCTCCAACTCACCTTCCACTCTGCTTCCAAAGGAATTTTTGTAAAGTGCAAATATTCAGGTCCTTTCCCTCCTGAGAAACCTGTCAATGGATATTCCCACTGCAAATGGAACACACAAATTCTCTCCTATTGGTTTCTCACTATGTTCTCCCAACACTCACCCTTTGATTCAACCATAGCTCTTGCAAGCCCAGCCTTCTGCCTTCTACCTGCATGTATTTGAATGCAGCTTTTGCTATTCTTCCTCCTAAATTTTACCCATCAAAATTCTTCTCATATTTTAAGTCCCTTTGTTCAGGCTCTTCTAGGTAATGTCAGACAGAAATTTGTCTTTCTCTATTTTAATAATTATATTAATTTTAGCTATCATTTATTAAACTCTTTTGTCAGGCACTATTCTAACTAAGCTCTTTACATACCATTATATTTTTTTGTTGGAAAGACAGATCTAGGCACATTTAACCATTGTTCAGTGCACAGAGTGCTAAGACTTAAACGGAAGTTAGAATTGTGTTCGGTGCAAGGCAGAACACTATAGAAGTTGAGCCTGCGGGGTCTGAAATAAGACGGCCAGTTTTCTAATTCTGACTCTGTAATTTACTAGTTGTATGACTTTGGGCATGTCTTTTTTTTTTTCAATTGAAACTGAGTAAACTTAGTTTCTTTGTGTGTACACTTTGTAGTGACAGTTGACTCACGCCTGTAATCCCAGCACTTTGGGAGGCCGAGGCGAGCAAATCGCCTGAGGTCAGGAGTTCAAGACCAGTCTGACTAACATGGTGAAACTCTGTCTCTACTGAAAATACAAAAATTATCCAGGCATACTGGTGGGCACCTGTAATCCCAGCTATTCGGGAGGCTGAGGCAGGATAATTCAGTTGCATTCAGGAGGTGGAGGTTGCAGTGAGCTGAGATTGCACCATTGCACACCAGCCTGGGTGACAAAGTGAGACTGTCTCTAAATAAATAAATAAATAAGTAGGATTGCTCTGGCACTTACATTGTGAAAATCTGAAACAAAAGACTGGAATTATTTTTTGTTATGTTTCCCACAATGTATTCTCACAGTCAATATAGTGCCTGCTTAGGAGAAGCACTTTTCAACTGTCATACACATATTTCAAATATCACCATGGGGTTATATGGAACACTCATGAAAGGATTCATGGATGTTTCCTGGGTAGGAACGTGAAAATAGCTAAACATAAAATCCTGTCTTCAAAAGGAAAACTTCTAAATTTAGATACAGTCAGATACAGACGCAGAGTTATGCTGACTGGATTGCCCCGAGTTGTGGTTTCTTTAGATGGCTCTTTGACTCGCTTACAATGTGTCCAATGTAACAACTGCATCCATTAAAAAGAGAGAGAGAGAGAGAGAGAGACAGATACAAAACAAGACTCTGAAAGGATTTTCAAAGGTTACTAAGTCCTTCACAAACTCATTAAGAAGATGCTGAACAAACAGAATGCAGTTGCTTGACAAATGGTTTCAAAACTGCCTCATGGAAACAGTGTACTACGAAATGTCTCATTATTGACTGCAATAGGGCTAAAACATGGCAGAGCAGTTGGAGGAGGAGGGTGTGGGTAGAAATTTCTACTTTCATTTCATTATGGCCAGAGAATATATTTTGTATGATTTAAAGACAAGTTTATTGAAGTTTTTATTATTATTATTATCATTATTATTATTATACTTTAAGTTCTAGGGTACATGTGAACAATGTGCAGGTTTGTTACATATGTATACATGTGCCATGTTGGTGTGCTGCACTCGTTAACTCATCATTTACATTAGGTATTTCTCCTAATGCTATCCCTCCCCCTTCCCCCAACCCCACAACAGGCCCCAGTGTGTGATGTTCCCCTTCCTGTGTCCAAGTGATCTCATTGTTCAATTCCCACCTATGAGTGAGAACATGCAGTGTTTGGTTTTTTGTCCTTGCCATAGTTTGCTCAGAATGATGGTTTCCAGCTTCATCCATGTCCCTACAAAGGACATGAACTCATCCTTTTTTATGGCTGCATAGTATTCCATGGTATATATGTGCCACATTTTCTTAATCCAGTCTATCATTGATGGACATTTGGATTGGTTCCAAGTCTTTGCTATTGTGAATAGTGCCGCAATGAACATACGTGTGCATGTGTCTTTACAGAAGTTTGTTTTATGGCCCAAAATTGGTTGTAGTGAAAATTTATCTGTTGCCTACAGGAAGCACACTTCACCTATAAAGACACAGACAGACTGATAATAAAGGGATGGAAAAAGATATTCCATGCCAATGAAAACCAAAAAAAGAGCAGGAGTTATATCAGACCAAATAGATTTCAAGACAAAAATTATTAGAAGAGACAAAAATTTCTTATATGATGATAAAGGGGGTCAATTCAGCATGAGGACATAACAGTTATAAATATATATGCACCCAACACTGGATCATCCAAATACATAAAACAAATGTTATAGATAGGGACATAGATTCCAATGCAATAATAGCTGGATGCTTCAACACTCCACTTTCAATATTGGATATATTTTCCATATAGAAAAATCAACAAACATCAGTTTTAATCTGCACTATATAACAAATGGACCTAATAGATATTTATGGAACATTTCACCCAATGGCTACAGAATATAGATTCTTCTCCTCAGCACATCAATCATTCTCAAGGAGAGAACCTATGTTAGGCCACAAAAAAAGTCTTTCAAAATCCAAAAACATTAGATTATATGAAGTATCTTCTCTGACCACAATGGAGTAAAAACAGAATACAATAGCACAAGGAATCTTGGAAACTGTACAAACACATGGAAATTAAACAATATGTTCCTGAATGATCAGTGGGTCAATTAAGAAGGAAATTGAAAATTTTCTTGAAACAAATAATAATGGAAACACCACATACCACAAGCTATGGGATACAGCAAAAGCAATACTAAGAGTTTATGTCTTTAAGCACCCACATCGAAAAGTAGAAAAACTTCATTAAACAACAAGTAATGCATCTTAAAGAACCAGAAAAGCGGTAGCAAACCAAACACAAAATTGGCAGAATAAAAGAAATAATAATCAGAGCAGAAATAAACAAAATTGAAATGAAAGCAATATGAAAGATGAATGAAACAAAGTGTTGATGTTTTGAAATGATGAACAAAATTGACAAAACTTTAGCCAGAATAACTAATAAATAAGGGTGGAAGCCTTAAGTAAATAAAATCAGAGATGAAAAAGAAAACATTACAACTGATACCACAGAAATTCAGATGATCATTAGTGGCTACTATAACCAACTATATGCCAATAAATTGGAAAAGTTAGAAGAAATGGATAAATTCCTAGACACATACAGCCTACCAAGATGGAACCAGGAAAAAATCCAAAATCTGAACAGACCAATAATAAGTAATAAGATTAAAGCTATAATAAAAAATCTCCCAGCAAAGTCCAGGACCCAAAGGCTCCACTGCTGAATTTTATCAAACATCTGAAGAAGAACTAATTACAATCCTACTTAAACTATTCCAAAAAAAAACAGAGGAAGAGGCACTACTTCCAAACTCCTTGTCTGAGGCCAGCATTACCATGATACCAAAACCAGACAAAGACACATCAAAAAGAGAAAAATACAGCTCAATATCCCTGATAAACACTGATGCAAAAAAATTCTCAGCAAAATACCAGCAAACCAAATTCGACGACATATTAAAAAGATTACTAATGATGACCAAGTGAAATTTATCCCTGGGATGCAAACATG
Organism: Colobus angolensis palliatus; assembly: GCF_000951035.1. Classification (NCBI taxonomy): domain Eukaryota; kingdom Metazoa; phylum Chordata; class Mammalia; order Primates; family Cercopithecidae; genus Colobus; species Colobus angolensis. The sequence continues at coordinate 7,059,460 of NW_012118932.1, read as the reverse complement.
TTTCAACATGTGCAAATCAATCAATATGATACATCATATCAACAGAATAAAGGACAAAGAGCATATGATTATTTCAATTAATGCTGAAAAACATTTGATAAAATTTAACATTTCTTCTTGGTAAAAACCTTCAAAAACTAGGTATAAAAGGAACATACATCAACATAGCAAAAGCTGTATACAAATGACCCACAGCTAATATCATACTGAATGGGGAAAAACTGAAAACCTTTCCTCTTTGGTCTGGAACATAAAGATGCCCACTTTCACCATTATTCAACATAGGACTGGAAGTCCTAGCTAGAGCAATCAGACAAGAGAAGGTAATAAAGGTCATCCAAATTAAAAAGGAAGAAGTAAAATTTTCCTTGTTTGCAGAAGACATAATCTTGTGTTTGGGAAAACCTAAAGACTCCACCAAAAAATCTATGAGAATTAATAATAAACAAGTTCAGTAAATTTCAGGATACAAAATCAGCATACAAAATTCTGTAGCATTTCTACATGCCAGAGATGAACAATCTGAAAAATACATCAAGAATGTAATCCCATTTACATTAGATAGAAACAAACTAAGATAACTAGAAATTAACTAAAGAAGTAAAAGATTACTGTAATGAAAACTATTAATGAAAGAAATTGAAGAGAATATCAAAAAATGGACAGATATTCAATGTTCATGGATTGGAAGAATCAATACTGTTAACATATTCATACTACCTAAAGCAATCTACAGATTCAGTGCAATCCCTATCAAAATACCAAGGACATTCTTCACAGAAATAGAAAAAACAATCCCAAAAATTATATGAAAGCTCAAAAGACGCAAAATAGCCAAAGCTATTCTCAGCAGAAAAAACAAAATTGGCAGAATCACATTACCTGACTTCAGATTATACTGCAAAGCTATAGTAATGAAAAGGATGTGGTAGTGGCATTAAAAACAGACAGATAGAAATATGGAACAGAATAGGTAACACAGGAATAAATTTATACATCTACAGTTAATTCATTTTCAACAAAGTTACCAAGAATAAACAATGAAGAAAGAACAGTCTCTTCAACAAATGGTGTCAGGAAAAATGGATGTCCATATACAGAAGAATGAAAGTAGACTTCTATCTCACATGATATAAAAAATCAAAATAAAATAGATCAAAAACTTAAAAGTAAGACCTCACACTACAAAACCACTAAAAGGAAACATTGGAGAAACTCTCCGGGACATGGAATGGAGCAAAGATTTCTTGAGTAACAGCCCATAAACATAGGCAACCCAAGCAAAAATGCACAAATAGGATTATATCAAGTTAAAAAGCTTCTGCACAGTGAATGAAAAAATCAACAGAGATAACCCATAGAGTAGGAGAAAATATTTGCAAACTACCTATCTGTCAAAGGATTAATAACCATAATATATAAGGAGCTCAAACAACTCTATAGGAAAAAATCTAATAATATGACTTAAAAATGCATAAAATATATGAATAGATATTTCTCAAAAGAAGACATACAAATGGCAAACAGGCATATGAAGAGGTGGTCAACATAATTCATCATCAGAGGAAGGCAAATAAAAACTAGAATGAGACAGCATCTCACCTCAGTTACAATGGCTTATATCCCAAAGACAAGCAATCAAAAAATCAAAAAAATGACAAAAAGAGTACATGGGCTTGTTTGTAACATAAAGAAAGGATACATGCAGGAAGTGATGGATACCCCATTTACCCTGATGTGATGATTATGCATTGTATGCCACTATCAAAATACCTCGTATACCCCATAAATACATACACCTACTCTGTACCCACAAAAATTAAATACTAAAAAAAAATGTCTATTCTGGGTTGATAAAGGTTGCTAAGATTTTCCAAGATGAGGGATTTTGCTCTATCTTTAAAAAATGGTGGTGAGGATGTGAAGGAAAGGGAAACATTGCACACTGTTGGTGGTGGTGTAACATCACAGCCACTGTGAAGGACATTTTGGAGGTTCCTCAAAAAACTAAAAATAGAGCTACCATGTGATCCAGCAATCCTCCTGCTGGGTATACACCTAAAAAGAATGGAAATCAGTACGTCAAAGAGATGTCTGGAGTCCTATGTTCATGACAGCAGTATCTACAATAGCCAATATTTGGAAGCAACATAACTGTCCATTAGCAGATGAGTGCACAGAGAAAAATGTGGTGTACAAAATAATGAGAGCCTGTCTTTTGTAATAACATGGTAGGAGCTGGAGGTCACTATGTTATGTGAAATAAGCCAGGCATGGAATGTCATATTTCACATGTTCTCATTTATTTGTGAGAGCTGTTTTTGTTTTTTGTTTTTTTGTGTTTTTTTTAAATGGAACTCCTGGAGATAGGGAGTAGAACAATGTTTACCAGAGTCTGGGAAGGGTTGTTGGGGAAAGGAGGAGAGTTAATGGGCACAAAAATGTGCTTAGAATAAATATGATCTAATATTTGATAGCACAACAGGGTGACTATAGTCAACAATAATTTATTGAACATTTAAAAATAACAAAAAGAGTACATGGGCTTGTTTGTAACATAAAGAAAGGATAAATGCAGGAAGTGATGGATACCCCATTTACCCTGATGTGATGATTATACATTGTATATGCCACTATCAAAATAACTCGTATACCCCATAAATACATACACCTACTATGTACCCACAAAAATTAAATACTAAAAAAAAATGTATATTCTGATTGATAAAGGTTGCTAAGATTTTCCAAGATGAGAGATTTTGCTTTATCTTTAAAAAACTTTTTGACCAGAGTCGGGCATGCAGTGAGTCACGCCTGTAATCCCAGCACTTTGGGAGGCGGAGGCGGGTGGATCACGAGGTCAGGAGATCGAGATCATTCTGGCTAACACAGTGAAACCCTGTCTCTACTAAAAATACAAAAAATTAAAAAATTAGCAGGACGTGGTGGTGGGCACCTGTAGTCCCAG